>NC_068345.1:36266218-36510287 GCF_014633365.1 Diospyros lotus
CCAAGCCATTCTAGCTCTCTCTTTAAATACGCATTTCACTCTCTTTGAGCCCTTAAATCAAATCCATGGATTCTCACTCATCAATAAGATGAGGCTCATGGGAATATTGGAAATCTGAGTGCATGAGTAACATTAAAAGATCACTAATCGAAGATAATGCTACCTATAACACAACTTTTCACATGGAATGACAGGATGCATGAATTATATCCGTATCATTTCCATGTGATTTATGGCAGCATGATACAAGCATACAAATAATAGCAGCACAATATTATCATTTCCATGGAATCATTTAATCATGATAAAAATGTAGCACGCATTTAACCAAAAATTTTATAGCTGTTTCATTAAAGTCTGCGGAGAGTTTGTATGTTCAATTTCAGATTCTATCTTATTGGTCCTCAGAAATTCCTCACTGGCTGTCACCAGGTTCTGAAATACTAGATGCTGGGAGTCACCTCTAGATGCGAGGATGCTACCCTCGTGTACTAACCTCACAACAGTAGCCTTCTGAAAGCGATGGGTATTTTCTTTCAAACAATTCAGCCATGCATTGTGGGAGAATACCTGCAGCTCGCCATAATGATGGCCTGAGAACAAGGAGAGGGCAGCAGCATGGTCTCCTTGCTCCAGTTTCGTGCAAAACATTTCTTCATCAAAATAGGGGGCGGAGTCCGGCCTGCCTGGGCCAGGTGTTTCCATGTCGTTTCCAGAAGCTCAACCTGAGATAAGATTATAAACGCCATCAAGACTCTTTCTTTGGCAAGGAATAAATACAAAAAATTGTATTTCGCTGTGCCAAAAACACAAACATTTTCTCCGTTCTGCTGTTGGATAAATGAATGTGTGATAATTAATGCACAAAAAAATATAAATTGAATCCAAATATAGAATTTGGACTAGGAAATATGTTGGTCTGATGGGGGCCTAAGGTGGGAGCTAATATTATCTGAATCCTTCCGCATAACAAAGCAAAATATGGGGAGGGGTACTAGCTTATTAGTTAGTTGCACCTCAAAGCATACCTTAGCTCCATCCTACATGTGAGGCACTTCATTCTCACAAAAGTTCAGTAAAATCAAAAACATAACATATACAGATTTCTAGTTATTTAAAATTTCAATAGATTATAAGAAAAGAAGAATACCTTTCCTGCCCTGCATGCATTCATTATCATCCTAAGATGTCGTTTAGCATTGAAGTGGTAACCATAGTGTAGCATCTGCTTGTAGACAAACTCCAAGTCCTCCCATCGCTGCTCTTTCATGCAGGCATCTAACAATATATTAAATGTGTAGATATCTGGTATAACCTGTCCTTGTAATCTGCTATATTGCTAACAAAGTTTCCATCTTCCAACATCCTCAGAAAAAGACCTTTTGCTTCTTCAAACTTCCCATGTTCCAGATATGCTTTCAAACATTATATTACATGTCACCAAATTTGGGGAGCAAAACTTGAGCATATGGTTGAAGATATAAGCACCATTTTGAATGTTTCCAGCATCCAAACAAGCTTTAATTAAGCCAGTATAAGTCACTACCAGAGGTTTGTTGGCAACGTTGCAAATCTTGTCAATCTGTAAAGGCCAAGAGAAGAAGGGGGGAAAACACAGTTTACTTTGCCAAAGAACTGTTTAACTATGAGATAAGCAAATATAAAATATCCACAAGCAGTAATTTGAAACTCAAACTACATGATGATTTAAATACTTCAGGCCGCACCACAAAATATCTCGAATAGTCAAATAGTGAATCACAGAGCAACCCGACCAACCATTAACTGAACTAACAGGTATGAGTAGAAGTACCACATCCACATTTGTACATTATGTCAAATCATTTACAGAATTGGCTTGTGTATTTTACCATCAATTTGTGAGGTGGCTTTCCATTTTTATTCATGCACAAAAAACTAATACTTAGTTCATCAAACTCATAAATATATACCTCTCTTCACAGCTGAAATGTCACATTGCTGTCAGTTTGAACATTGATTGTCGAACAATTCTTTTACAGTCAACCATAACAATGATATAATTCAAGTTGCCCTAGCTGGAAATATTTCAAAATTCAAAATATTTCACTTAGAAAGCTTCAACTTTTACTGTATACACACTAGTTTCTCCTTAAGAAAAACTTCTTCATTTTTCATCTTTCATGCTTCTAGGCATCTAACATTTCATCCAAGTATAAACTGTTAGAATTGAAATCTAAATGTCTTAGGTTCATTACTTGGCCCCACTCTTTCAATAACTCAAAACAGCTGTTTCAAGGGGATCATATTATTAGAGTTGAAAACTGGGAATTGTTAGCAAATGATGCATCTCACACGATCCATGACATAGAGGAGCTCAGTAGAACTACAGCAGAAGCAGAGTAAGCAACATAAAAGTAAGGTAAGAGACATCAAAACCTACTTTGACTAGAGCCTCTTGGCACCTTCCAGCACTGCAGAGACAACGAGCAAGATCATAATAAAGAGCAGCAGAACCAACAATTCCTCGTCTTTCCATGTCTTCAACAGCCAATACAGCCTCATCAGTTTTTCCTTCCTTCCAAAGAGTACTCACAAGAACTAATAACAGGTGGTAAGAGAAGTCACTTACAAGCTAATGTTTTGCAACTAACAGGAGTGAGAAAAACTCTTTTATATTTATAAATTACCTTTATAAGTTAAGGCATTAGGAATAGAAGATTTGATCGCCTTCTTAAAAAAATCATGGACCAAGTTGTACTTGCCACAAGCAAACATTACCTGCATAAATTATAACATCATCAAGAACTCTCTTATCTTAAGTCAATATTATCAATAAGAGTGAACATTCACACTTCAGAGTTTGGAAGGTCATGATAGTCCTAATCGATATAACCACAATAAAGCACAGACATAGACAATACATGATACAGAGATATTAAAATGACTACTGTTAGAAAACCATGACTAAAATATGATAGATGATAGAATGACAAACATGTGGATACACATGCACTAACTTTTTGTCATCTTCTATGTTTTAATAGTAAAATAAAATAAAATACAAAGTGGAGGTGATTTTGCTGGAATTGCACAGCCAAGAGATGGGAGAAAGCAGCATCCTCCATGCTACATTTTCCTTTTTAATTTCTTTCATTTTATAGACAGAACTATTTCAAGGAATATAGTGCTTGACCTCTATTTTTAATATCCCTAACTATTCACACACATTGGGAATGGATGGTTAAGGGATCAAAATTTGGAAGGCCTAACATAGGGATAAGTATGTAAGGATCAAAATCTCGCCTGGAAATGTCATTTGCTAAGTTCAAAAAATAAAAAATTTCACAAACATAATGAAAACAGCAAAGGAAGTTGTAAATACAAAATTTCTCCCCAAAGATAACTCCAAAAAGCAATTGCACAATTCAATGTTTAAAAAAGCATGGTTAAGCACAAAGCACAGCAGGCTTGCGGCTTTTTTTGTGTGAAGCTCAGCGACTTTAGAGCACGATTAAAGCGCGCTTAATTTGAGCTTTGATTTGAACGCACTTTTACCTAAGCTCCAAAGTGCAATAAAGCGTGCTTTAGAAATACACTTCTTTTTTTTTTTAATCAAACAATATGAATGGTTGAATTTGTTTAAATTTTTGCAATAGTGTGGCTGCTTGTCTGGAATCCTTCTCCAAAAAAAAGCTATTATCAGATCTTAGAAATGTCTAAATAAAATCATATATACATTTTTTTTTTTTTTAAAATAAGACTCAGTTGTATTTACCAAGCAAAAGATATTGAAGGAAACATGTAAGTAGGTGTAAATTAGGGGGTTGCTAATTTATTCCTTATTGTTGTAAATTAGGGATTGATGATTGATTCTTGATTGTTGTAAATTAAGGATTGTTGATTGATTACAAATTAGGGATTTATTGATTAGGAATTGCTATAAATTAGGGGTTGACTAATTGGGGATTGTTGTAAATTAGGGATGATTTTTTTTTCTTATTCTTCTATCCTCTATATCAATCATGTTAATGAAATAGAAATGGTTTTTTTGCCAGACTTTTACGAAAAAAACAAAAGAAGACTCAACCAAAAAAAAGTCTTAAACATATTCAGATCCATTCAACTGAGAATTAGACCAGTTTGTCTTCCAAGTTCCATCAGGACAAACTAGTCTAGAATATAAATGAAAAATGATATCTCATCTTTTATATATCCCCTATGTGTTTTTGCTATGGTTGCATGAATTTGTAAACTGGTATAGAATATAAATGAAAAATAGTATCTCATCTTTTGTTAAATTTGTAGCCCTCATTTTTATTTAGTTTTTTTTTTTAATGATTGCTTTTTTAATAGTTTATATTTTTCATGCTTATTTATAGTTTAAACTCTTTATTTTATTTATATGCGCTTCACTTTGCTTAATCTTGCACTTTGTGCCTAAGCTTCGTAGGCCTTCTATACTTAAGTGCGCTTAATGCTTTTCAAAACATTGGCTCAATTACATTTGAGCCTCATACAGTCAAACACCCTAGGCTGGATACAAACCCATAACATGATACAGTGTAGTATGGAGATGACAACAGAGATGATGATGTGATTGTTCTCAAAATACACGGGACAATACGCACAGGGGACCCTACATCAGATAAATAGGTATGTTATAGATATATATGAAAATACTACATCTTTTAAATTTCTAATACATTTTGATTATATAAAAACAAGTCGACAAATCATTTTTCATATTCTACATATTGGAAAACAAGTAAAAACACAAGAATCTTAATGTATATATATTTAACGTTAGGTAGTTTTATTTATAAACAAATTAGATGTTTGGTTTCTGGAATTTTTAAATTCAATTACATGAATGAGAAGAACAAACAGGGATTACTATATTCATTTTTATTTCATCACTAGATTCAAGGTTCTGTTTCAGGAATGGACTAAGCAATGGAAGTCCATATTCCTAAAGATTGGCATATGTCCTCCAAATGTCCAAACTATCTGATTCTCAATAAATTAAAAATATTTGTACATACTTGGGCAGATGTCTAATCTGTGTTCAGGAGTGTCTAACCAGTTTTCCATATTTGATGTGATATCCAACAGGAATACAACATCACTAGGAAGCGTCTGCAAGTGTCTGTACTTTGTAAAACACACCCACAATAGATTCATTTAGAATTGGAAACAAATTGCTAATGTGATGAAAGGCACAAGACAATTATGCGTCTTGTAACAAAGTATATTTAAAAGATCAGTCAAATTACCCATTTAAGTAGATTTATATAGTAAATTTGTCTCAAGGCGATCAACAACATCATAGCATGCCTTGATCCCACTAAATGGGGTTGACTACATGAATTCTAACTTGTCGCTCATTCCACAGGAACATCACTACTATCAAATTAACAAAGAATGAAAAATTAGTAGTGCCACCGGTACACGAACAAGAGACAAAAAGATCATAGATCCATCGAAAAACTTTCTTTAACTTTTCAACTAATTTTATTTTCTTGTAATTAATCAAGTAGGTTATATAGTAAATTTGCCATGGGGGTATCACTATAACCAAATTAAAAGAGCTTGAAAAATCCAGTGGAGATGTTATCTACAAGATCAAAGGAGAAAGAGAGTACAGATGCATAAATTTTTTCTTTAATATTAACTATTATACTCTGCTCGAAATTCCATGGCCAAGGAATTTTCTTAACTTGCTTGTAATGATACTAGGATCTATTCATGTGTAGTAGTCCTACCTGTTTGAAGCCCTTAAAAGGGGACACACATACAGATTAGGGAAAACAAAAAAGAAAAAAACACAAGAACAAAAGGTGAGAGAGAGAGAGTGTGTGTGTGTGTGTTGTTGCTACGAAGTAGACACTTTTATGAAGGTGCCGTGGTTTGCTTTGGATTTTTAAATTGATCAATTTTTATGCTGCTAACCACATTAACCTTTTCTCATGATACTGATTTTAGCCACCTTGTCTTTTGTGATTAATGCCCTAGTGAAAAGGGACTGAAACTGGGTGTTTTCTGATGCTTATGCAGTCCTAATATTGTAAACCACATGTGGGAGATGAGCTATACAGGGTTTGCAAGTGTAAATCTCATTTTCTTACAGTCTTCCTTGCTCGGTGGCCTATGACTACAACATCAATCAAATTGTTACGGGCCATGAAAATGGAGATCATTTAGCAATTCAGGTCCAAGTGTAACACTCAAGATTTTTGTTTCTTTCTCAGATCAAATATGTAATATCCAAGAACTTTCAATTGTGATATATACAGGGATATTTAAGTTCAGATACATGATGAAATCAGACATTTTCAAGTGGTTACGAAAATTCTAAGACAAAAACTTCGTTTTTGAAGTAGTGGCAAAATCATAATTACCAAGTCCGGGTAAAAGCGAAATTCTTGGAAAAACTCCGCCACAAGTGTAATATTGGTAAACTAGCCAAAATATCAACCAAAAATATCAAGGATTAGCCAATGAACACCCTCCAAGTGTCCTTGTGAAGTGGAAGCATTCTATTGGGTGTTTGAGGATAAGATCAACGATGACGTGGCACAAATCTATTGGCCCGGATTTCAATTAAAGTCTTAAAGTGGCTTACCTTGGAAGTTGTAATAATTAACTTTAGCCCAAAAGTCTTAGAATGGCTTACCTTGGAAGAAAGAGATTGGTTACACCAAAAGTCTTAGAATGGCTTACCTTGAAAGAAAGAGATTGGCTTACATTAGAAGCCTTAGAATGGCTTACCTTGGAAGAAAGAGATTGGCTTACACTAGAAGCCTTAGAATGACTTAGCTTGGAAGAAAGAAACTGTCTTGGAAAGGAAGAGATAAGGGCCATGATGGGATCTTATCCTATAAGCCACGTGAAGGAAGATTTGGAGGCTTGGATTGGAAGAAAATAAAAGCTTGCTTGAGAAGATTGAAAAATTCAAAGATTGTAATGATTATAGGACACATGGCATTACTTGAATGGAAGCACATGGATAAGTCAAGTCTTCTCCAAACCTTTACTTAACCTCCAAGTTTGGGACACATGTCACCATTTGAGTGGTAGCACATGGAAGTAATGATGAACCCTAAATAATTAAGGTGACACATGGCATGCTATGATTTGATGGATAATTCTATAAATAGGCTTGAAATCTAACTTCCCAAGCCATCTCAAAAATTGTGTGAGCCAAATCCAAGTTACGTTGAGAGCACTTTTAGAAAGAAATAAGGTCTTGATTGTGAGGAGGAAGTTCTGTAAAAGAAAGAGAGAAAGTCGGTGAAAAACAAGGGAGAAAACGAAGAAGAGGCAAAGGCTTGGCAAAAAGCGGACAGCTGCAAAGATTTGCTGTAACAGTCTATCAATCGGAGAGGTAAGTCTGATTTCTTTCTATAATCAAGTAGAGGACTGAAATATGAGTCCGTAGGTTCAAACGGAAGTCGATTCGGAGTTAAAATGAGAGAGATATGACAAAAATACGAAAGGGTGTCGAATCTACCCCCAAGGCGTGAAAATAGGCGCCACCTATTCTTGGGGAGCGTGAGGGCGCGTGGAGGCCCATTTTTCCATGAGATTTCACGTATAAACCCCTTATTTAAGTACCTAGAATCCCATGTAAGATTATGTGAGGTTTAGTTCACGAAAATATGTATTCTATCTGTAGAAAAACAAACCCGGTAAGGTGTGAAGCCTTAAACATTTGAATCTCATCCAACCAAGTTGAGGTAAGTACATTATAAACTATTTATGATGTTTAAGCATGCCCATGAATTATGTTATATGGTCCCTCATGTTATGTTATGTTCACGCAAGTTTGAGGACCGGAGCTCAGTAGCGCTACGCACGAGGGTTCTTACCCCTACAAGTTGGTGGAACCTCTCGTGTCTCCATATGATATGTTATGTTATGTCATGACTTGCTTAAATACATATGATGGTTCTCTTGTACTTACTGAGACTCGCAAGAATCTCATCCCATATTTTTCCCCCAGGTGATTATGAATGAGGAGATTGGAACGTGGACGTGGAGTGTGGTGGATATTTGAAGATAATTTTTAATAATCAAAATGATATTTTGTAATATTTTCGATAATACACTCTTATGATATATGTACACGATTGCTACACCATATGTCCTTAAAGCTTATATAAGCTTATGAAAAGAGCCAAATCTCATTTTAAGTTTGGATTTCTCAGTATGGATGCTATTATGTTTGCTAAGTCTCACTTTCTTTTATTGAAGCCATGTTTTCAGTATCAAACTTGATATTTACACGAAAAATACTCTGAACCTCATTATGTTCAAAACTTTACTTAAGTTTATAAAAGTTTTGTTTCTCAAGTTTTCGTCTGCGCTAAACCTGAAGTTCATAAGAATATTATTATTATCATTATTATTTTTAAGCATGTTTTAAGTCATGGGTGTCACATAGTGGTATCAGAGCAGGTCTACTTTCCTGTAGACTCAAATTATTTCAAAGGAAAATTTTTAGTTTCGGAAGGATTTGTAAGGAAATTCTTTTCATGAAAACCACCACGACCCGTCCAAGCTTCCAGTCTCCAGGTATGTTATAAGAATTGCTACGCTTATGATTACCATGTTTATACCTCATAGATTATTCTCATGAGAGCATCGTTCCTTATGATTATGCAGTTATTCTCTCAAGTTATATTTATGAGCATATGTTGTTATATGTATGCACACGTATGAAGCTCATGTTGAAATAAGTATGTGAGAGATATGATTCTTAGTATGCGTTTTTCACTAGTGATATTGCCCCAAACCCAAGAGTTCATGATTATAGCGAAAATACTTGTTTAGGAAAGGCTTATTAGAACGAAAGCAATTAGGAATCAAGCCCATCAAGAAGAGCTTCCATAATGAATCCTAATTAAACACAAATCTATTGTTGAGTTTATTGATGTGTGATCGCGCTAAGGGCTTTGTCACAAAGACCTAAACTGTCTAAGGCGAGCTTGGGACTTAAGTGGTCCATGTGACCCCCCTCCTTACCTGGAAGCTCTTTAGTTGCGTGTTATACATATTGGTAGATGAAAAGATGGACTAACGAATCATAGTAATTCGCGAAAAGCCTCCCTAGTTAGAGGATTTCTGGAAGGTTTGGAAAATGATCTCAAGAAAACAGAGTGTTTTTTTTTAAAGACAAACTTAAACGGGTGCAATTTAGAAGTACTTATGAGGATGTGGGTAGAGGCCAAGAAGAACTAGGGAATCAAGTATGGGTATCTGATTATGGAATTAAGGATAATAAGCGTTTCAAAGACAAGGATCCCTTAAGACTTAAGGGCATGAAACTAAGCTATAACATAAGTCGCGATAAGCCTAAGACACAGCTAAGGAGGAAATAGTGGAACATCCCTATGTCAGGAGATTAGCTAAGTATGGTTGGAAATATAAAATTACCCCTCAAGTTGAATTAATGAGATAAGGCTTGTGCATTCAAGATGAACGAAGTGAGATAGAAAGCTAAAGGTAGGAATTAGCTCCTAACTTGAAGTGACCCTAGTGAGTTTAAGAATAAAAACAAGGTCTAGAGCACAGGCATGAGTATGAAATGGGAAAATCCCTAGCCGGTTGAGTTGGAATCTAGAGGAGCCCAAATTTCAAATGAATGGATTAAAGTAAAAGGACTAAAGGCTAAGCTACCATTCATGGCGTAATGGATAGATCAGACCCTTATCCTGAAACTTAAGGTAGTCAAGGATTTTCCAAAAGTATTCCCTAATGATTTGATCAAGATGCCACTAAAACGGGAAGTAGAGTTCACTATTGATCTAGTTACTGTTTCTGCACCAATTTCTAAAGCTCCTTATAGGATGGCACTAAATGAGTTGCAAGAGTTGAAAACTCAAGAGTTATTAAGAAAAGGATTCATCCGACCTAGTGTTCTTTAAGACTCCGAGGAATGATCTGGTGTATACCTCGTGAGTTCGCAAGTATTAACAATTGTTCAGGCTCGGTGGGGAATGATCTGGTGTATACTCCACGAGTGTTCTTTGAGACTCTGGGGAATGATTTGGTGTATACCTCGTGAGTTCTCAGGTATTAGCCACCACAGGGAATGATCTAGTGTATGCTCTACATGGATGGTATAGTGTTTCCCATGCTTATACTTTCATAGAGGATTTTGTTTTAATAGGATTGGTAAGGATTATGACTGCGAAATTCATTACCGCCCAAGTAAGGCAAATGTGATAGTTGATGCCTTTATGGAAAGAATTTAAGAAGTTAAGCCTCAAGATAGTTGCTACACCGTCTAGTTCTAATGCTCAAATGGTAGCTCTATCCGTCCATCCGACACTTCGTGATCAGATTAAGAGCGACCCAAAGGGAGATTAATATTTATGTCAAAGCTAAAATTGATATGGAGAAGCAGAAGGATTTTGCAGTAGCTGACGACAACACACTTTATGACCAAGGGCACCTTTGTGTGCTAAATTTTGAGGAACTAAAGCAAGAAATTCTAGAGGAAGCCCACTCCACTCCCTACTCGGTACATCTTGGAAGTACAAAGGTGTATCGTGATTTAAAGGCAATCTTTTGGTGGAGAAATAATGAGATAACTTATGTGGGTAAAAGATCAAATAGGGGTCAATACCCAATAAAAAGGATAGGACATTGGAACATGGCAATGGATCCTTACGAAAAAGGAATGTTTGAACTCATAAGAGAAAAAGTTAACAAGGTGTGTTGCAATCAAGTCAAAGATATGCATACAAAGGCCTGTATGGGTGGAAAGTCTTTTATAAACCACGTAATGGAAACAAATTAGCTCGATGATTGTTTTGGATTATGGGATGATCGTAAAGGTCTCAGCTCGAGTTCTAGGGTACCAAACAATAAGGAAGGATTTGCTAACTTGTTAATCTTGTAAAAGGATATCTTGAGACACGATATAGTGATTAGATCTTAACACATTGAAGTTGATCTCAATAGATCCAAGGAAGAGAAATAGGATTGATTGGAGGAATGACCCATAAAGTAAGTGTCAAGTTGAAAGTTAATCATAAAATGAGATGTCAAAAACATGTAAGGATTGTGGAACCTCTAAACTAGTTTGAGATGGACTGAGCATATGGTTGTGACATAAGTCTATAAGAGAATAAGGGTACACGGCCTAGTGTAAATCCAGAATATGAATGAAACTAGATGGACTTCTAATAATCCAAGATGAATTCCAGTTGATATTGGAATTCTAACTAATGATAAAAGATTGGTTAACAGATCATAGCACCTATGACGGTGGCAATAAGAGCATGAGGTTCCATCGTATGCATGATAAGTTTAGAAATTGAATGAGATCAGTTTTCCATGGTCTTTATTGATGATATACTCTCGAAATAAAGATGAGCATGAAAACATTTGAGGATTGTTTTAGGGATCTTGAAGGAAAAGAAGCTATTTGCAAATATGCGAGTACGTATGTGGGGAAGCTAATTGAGTTGTTGGAGGAAGTTAGAACCCTTTTGTACAAATGTTTTATTCATTGGGTGCTAAGGAGATTATCTAATTATCAACTTTCTTTACAAAGAATTTTTGGGAAATATGGAATTTTTATTAACAAATATTCTACAAAAACTTGATGGATCTAGGTCTCAAGGATTTCGGGAGATTATTCTGTAAGTTAAATTATTTTATGAGAATTTTGGAATTCAGGGAATGTATGGAACCAAGGTCATGAAGACCCTATGTAAATTTGAGGATCATAAGGGCATAATAAGATCCTAGAAAGACATTGCCTATAGGAAATTTTGGGATTCAAGAAATTATTTGAGTTGGAGTGTTGGCATCGCAGATTTCTCATATGTGTCTAAGGAAAATAGGCATTTGGTGTACATATGGGCATTAAATAGATATGTAGATATTTGGTGGATTGGTAATCAAAGGCGGGTAGTTTATGATTAAGGTGCTTGGGTCTTATTGACTAGTTATGAACATTTCGAGACTATCCTGTTGTTTAATTATTATTCAATTTGGGGAATTTGTTGAATCAAAGTTACAAGTCTGATAATGGATCAGTTTGCCCAGTTGTATGTTAAGAAAATAGTAAGATTGCACGGTGTTCTAATTTTCATAAGGACCCAAGGTTAACATCAAACTTCTAGAAAAGCTTACATCGAGCCATGGGAACAAAATTAAGTTTTAGTACAGCTTTCCATCCTCAAACAGATGGACAATCTGAGAGAACAATTCAGACTTTGGAGGATACGCTTCGAAGTTGTGCTCTAGAGTTTGGTGGTCAATGGGAAAGGCATATACCATTAATTGAATTTGCGTATAATAATAGTTTTCACGCATTTATTGGCATGGCACCCTATGAGGCATTATATGGAAGGAAGTGCAGGTCACTTATTCATTGGAATGAAATTGGGGAGCGAAAGATTTTGGGTCCAGAGGTTGTGAAGCAAACGGTTCAGGCCATCGAAAGAATCAAGATTAGTATGAAAAGGGCTCAAGATAGACATAAAAGCTATGCGGATAAAAGAAGAACGGATCTGGAGTTTACCATAGGTGATAAGGTATTCCTAAAGATTATGCCCATAAAGGGAGTCCTACGGTTTGGGAAGAAAGGAAAGTTCAGACCTCGGTATATAGGTCCATTAGGAATGTTGCTTACCAGCTGGCCTTATCACCAGAACTTTCGATAGTACATGATGAATTCCTCATATCAATGCTTAGAAAATATGTCCCTGACCCAGCTCACGTAATCAAGCATCAACCATTGGATATCCAGCAGGATCTAAAATATGAAGAGGCACCAATACGCATTCTAGCTCAAGAAGTACGGAGACTTCACAATAAAGAGATACCATTGGTTAAGGTATTATGGCAACATCATACACTAAAAGAGGCAACCTAGGAACATGAGGATGAGATGCGGTCCAAATATCCCCATTTGTTTGATAACCCCAACTGAAGGTAATTTCGAGGACAAAATTTATTTTAAGAGGGGAAGGATGTAACACCCGAGATTTTTGTTTCTTTCTCAGTTCAAATATGTAATATCCAAGAACTTTCAATTGTGATATATACCAGGGATATTTAAGTTCAGATACATGATGAAATGAGACATTTTCAAGTGGTTACGAAAATCCTAAGACAAAAACTTAGTTTTTGAAGTAGTGGCAAAATCATAATTACTAAGTCCGGGTAAAAGCGAAATTCTTGGAAAAACTCCGCCACAAGTGTAATATTGGTAAACTAGCCAAAATATCAACCAAAAATATCAAGGATTAGCCAATGAACACCCTCCAAGTGTCCTTGTGAGGTGGAAGCATTCTATTGGGTGTTTGAGGATAAAATCAACGATGACGTGGCACAAATCTATTGGCCCGGATTTCAATTAAAGTCTTAAGGTGGCTTACCTTGGAAGTTGTAATAATTAACTTTAGCCCAAAAGTCTTAGAATGGCTTACCTTGGAAGAAAGAGATTGGTTACACCAAAAGTCTTAGAATGGCTTACCTTGAAAGAAAGAGATTGACTTACATTAGAAGCCTTAGAATGGCTTACCTTGGAAGAAAGAGATTGGCTTACACTAGAAGTCTTAGAATGGCTTAGCTTGGAAGAAAGAAATTGTCTTGGAAATGATGAGATAAGGGCCATGATGGAATCTTATCCTATAAGCCACGTGAAGGTAAGATTTGGAGGCTTGGATTGGAAGAGAATAGAAGCTTGCTTGAGAAGATTGGAAAATTCAAAGATTGTAATGATTATAGGACACATGGCATTACTTGAATGGAAGCACATGGATAAGTCAAGTCTTCTCCAAACCTTTACTTAACCTCCAAGTTTGGGACACATGTCACCATTTGAGTGGTAACACATGGAAGTAATGATGAACCCTAAATAATTAAGGTGACACATGGCATGCTATGATTTGATGGATAATTCTATAAATAGGCTTGAAATCTAACTTCCCAAGCCATCTCAAAAATTGTGTGAGCCAAATCCAAGTTACGTTGAGAGCACTTTTAGAAAGAAATAAGGTCTTGATTGTGAGGAGGAAGTTCTGTAAAAGAAAGAGAGAAAGTCGGTGAAAAACAAGGGAGAAAACGAAGGAGAGGCAAAGGCTTGGCGAAAAGCGGACAGCTGCAAAGATCTGCTGTAACAGTCTATCAATCGGAGAGGTAAGTCTGATTTCTTTCCATAATCATGTAGAGGATTGAAATAGGAGTCCGTAGGTTCAAACGGAAGTCGATTCGGAGTTAAAATGAGAGAGATATGGCAAAAATACGAAAGGGTGTCGAATCTGCCCCCAAGGCGTGAAAATAGGTGCCACCTATTCTTGGAAGCGTGAGGGCGCGTGGAGGCCCATTTTTCCATGAGATTTCACATATAAACCCCTTATTTAAGTACCTAGAATCCCATGTAAGATTATGTGAGGTTTAGTTCACGAAAATATGTATTCTATCTGCAGAAAAACAAACCCGGTAAGGTGTGAAGCCTTAAACATTTGAATCTCATCCAACCAAGTTGAGGTAAGTACATTATGAACTATTTATGATGTTTATGCATGCCCATGAATTATGTTATATGATCCCCTCATGTTATGTTATGTTCACGCAAGTTTCAGAACCGGAGCTCGGTAGCGCTACGCACGAGGGTTCTTACCCCTACAAGTTGGTGGAATCTCTCGTGTCTCCATATGATATGTTATGTTATGTCATGACTTGCTTAAATATATATGATGGTTCTCTTGTACTTACTGAGACTCGCAAGAATCTCATCCCATATTTTTCCCCCAGGTGATTATGAATGAGAAGATCGGAACGTGGACGTGGAGTGTGGTGGATATTTGAAGATAATTTTTAATAGTCAAAATGATGTTTTGTAATATTTTTGATAATACACTCTTATGATATATGTACACGATTGCTACACCATATGTCCTTAAAGCTTATATAAGCTTATGAAAAGAGCCAAGTCTCATTTTAAGTTTGGATTTCTCAGTATGGATGCTATTATGTTTGCTAAGTCTTACTTTCTTTTATTGAAGCCATGTTTTCAGTATCAAACTTGATATTTACACGAAAAATACTCTGAACCTCATTATGTTCAAAACTTTACTTAAGTTTATAAAAGTTTTGTTTCTCAAGTTTTCATCTGCACTAAACCCTGAAGTTCATAAGAATATTATTATTATCATTATTATTTTTAAGCATGTTTTAAGTCACGGGTGTCACATCAGGGGCTTACGAAATGAGATGATAATCAAATTACTGTTTTTAGTGTTCTCTGGATCTAGGTTCACTTGGAATATTTTTACCCCTATTCTTTCTCCCTTTCCTCTTTTTCTTTTTTCTTTTTATGTTCTCCTTCTTCTTCTTGGCTGATAAGAAGGTTTAGTCAAATTATAGGATTGGCTCTTTCCACAAAAAAGCCATATGACATTCCTTTTGATGCCAAATATACTGAAGCCGGGTCAGAGGCTAACCAAAACCCATATCCAATATCCCAAAATAAGGTTGACTTGTTGAATGTGAAATCCTAGCTCTCCTTCTAAACTCATTCAATTTTTAAGCCATACAGAATCACAGGTACAAAACTAAGATTTTTTTTCATCTTGTCAATCACATTTGGAAATGTTTTCTGCAGAACAAGCAGACATCTTTCCCACACCAGAAGCACAAAACATTTACATCTTGAGAAAGGTTCAAGGATAACAATACAATTATGCACCAAAAGAGATGTTATAATTTCTAGAGTTGAGGCACAGATGGATTCATTGTGGCAGTGAAACAATAATCATTGCCATTCTTATGCAATTTTAGGGCAAGATTGCAGTCTTAAAACCTAAGAAAATTCCTGGTTGTCTGATCAGAAAATATTAAAAAATAAGATGCTACTGACAATGACAGTTGGTGGCACATCAGCTCTTATGCACAGTCTAAAAGTTTTTTTTTTTTTTTACCAGAACTTATCAAAGAAAAGGAAAAAAGTTTTCCAAACAAAAGCATGATTTAAAAAAGAAAATATTGGATAAAGTGGAATCAAAACAAAAGAAAGGATATCTATATCTATTGCTGGAAATTTCACTTTAAAACCAACACAGTATTCAAAAGATTAGACCAGAAATGTGTATCTAAGTGAGAGTTTGTCTACAACCAGACATGTCATCTTAAGGCTTATCAAAAATAATAATAATAATAATAATAATAGAAAAGAAACACTTTGTTGCAATAAGGGCAACAAAGAGCAACAAGAAGTAAATATTACCTCCATGACAAGTCCATATGTCGTGCAAGAAGGCTGTTGGCCTTGTTCTTTTAACTGCTGTAATACCCAAAATGCACCCTCCCACTGCTTCCGCCGCACACAAGCATTTAAAACCTATTATAACAGTTGACATGACATCTATACTTCAGCGAAGGTACACAGAAATAACTGCATATACCATTATTACTGGATATTGCAAAAAAAATTAAGCAGAGTCAAAGTGCACACACCCAAAACGAGAATGAAAACCAATACATGTATATTGACTGTACCTCAAAACTAAAATGGGGGAAGAAAAGGTGCTAACTCAAATGGTAATAAAAATTATTAATCATAGACCATCAAATGTTTCAGGAGATTAGGTGCAAAAGTACCAGAATCACATCTTTGACAATAAAATGGAGTCATCTCAATGTTCGCCAAATGGACAAGGTGCTACTTTTCATAGGATATAAGACCGCCTCCAACATGTTATAGTGGAAGACAGAATTTTCATTCATGTAATTCGAAAACAACAGATGCATTGGGCAGAATAAACAGTTGCTGCATGTAAAGTTCTGGGAGAACAAACTTCTTCATTTTTTTCTTCTTTTTTATTTACTTTTTCTTTTTCTTCTTTCTTTTTAATGACACCTTCATCCATAACCCTTCTTCTAGAGGTATCTAAATTTTTTATCTTCCTCCAGGTGATAAGATGTTAGACCAGATGTGTACAAACATGTAAACCAGGCTGCTACTTTTTCCTCTAAATTGTTTAAATGGTAATACTGATGCTAGAAGACCACCAAGTTTCATCTTCATGCCTTATTGGAGGCAAATCAAATGAAGAGTGAACATAGTTTTCAAAACAGGAACAGAAAATATTTACATACAGCATTGTAGACGATAGAATCTGGCTCCAATCTGGGATCCCACTTCTCAAGAACCCCAGTTTTGAACTTCTTCTTGGGAGGAGATCGCATGCTATCAATCACCTCAAATAATTCCTTCATATGTCCAGCTTGTCCAAGAGTAACAGCAATGCAATGATAAGCAACAAGGTCGGGATATGTGGACACTTGTTGCTGGAGAGCAAAATATTTGAGATTCAAAAAGAGTGCTTTAGTTGATTTTTCTCATCAACATCTCGAAAATAAATGTGAGATTATTAGCAGGTAAGAAGCATGCTCCAAATAATAAAGTTTATATACATTACCTTCATTGCACAAAATAAATTAAGTGCTTCCACTGGTCTCCTTGCTTTGCCAAGCACATCAAGTGCAGTAGTGTATATGTACCTGAATCATGAGTGAGGCAGCTCAGTTGTGAAGCAGCCCTATTCTAAGATTGTGAAACAAGTGATGACAACAATGTCAATAACGATCTCATGGGAGGAGGACTTGGCACATAACACAGGGCTTGAAGAATTTTTTACCATAAGTGAAAGCTGGCTCAAAAGAAGTATTAGGAAAAAAAGCTGGCCTGAAAAAATAAGTAAAAGCTAGCTTTAAGGTTCTTGAATTACAAATCCATCTACAATATTGCAAAAGCTAGCTCTATGCTAAGATGGACATGCAGCTATACAAGAAAGATAAAATTAGAAATGAGGTTATTCATGATAGGGTCGGAGTGGCTCTTATTGAAGATAAAATAAGGGAGACACGATTAAGATGGTATGGTCATATGAGAAAAAGACCAATAGAGGCCCTTGTGAGAAGAGTTGATGGAATGGAACAAGTAGTTAGCAAAAGAGGTAGGGAAAGACAAAAATAAAACTTGCTGGGAGATAATTAGATTTAATATTAGGTATATCAAATCTAATATCCATTGACTTACAGAAAATAAAACAATGGAAGAAAATGAACAGAAATCTAGAATTCATGTAGCCAATCCCACATAGAGGGATAAAGGCTTGGTATGTTGGGCACTAGGTAGTAATAATATTCAATTGCATAGAAGAACCCTATTTTAGTATGCTTTGTTACAACACACAAGAATTTGTGAATGCGAATCAACAGAAAAGTATAAAACTAGTGCAAATCAAAAGTACAATTAATCGTCAAATATTGTGAATATAAAACACTTAATTACCAAAATATTTAACAAATTTGAAGATTTCCATAATGAATTTAATAGAAAATAAAGTTGAAAAAGATAAACTACAGAACTATTAAAATAAGTTTCAATTATGTTTTCATATCATATAGAAAGTATATGCTAGTTTTGATTGATAAACAGCAGATTGGAAGAAAATTACCTAAGCTTGTGAGATTTGAAGCGATCGTGCAATTGAAGCCACTCAATAAGTTGAAGCACTCGCCTCCAGTTTCCTAGTTTACCCAATATCTGGATAATCCTTAACATTGCATAATCTGAGAATTTGATTCTTGCACTTCGCATCATTTTAGAAAACATCCACTCAGGCATATTAATGTCCATGCCATTCAAACTGTGAAATTAAACTAACTACCATAAGTCAGACTGAGAAGTCTCCCGCTAAAATCAATGCATGGAACTCTTAACAACATAACAACTGAGGAGCAACAAATGCTTAGAACCAAGACATCAAATTTTTCTGGAAGACATGCAAAGATGCCAGTGAGTCCTCAACTTCTAGCTGAATCAAAAGTGTTTCAATCCTGAAAAAGCTCCTGTTGCCTAAAATAGATTCTAACTGGAGAGAATAACAAATCTGAAAATTTTCAAAATGAGGATTCAAGGAAGCCACATTTCGTTGTTGCATGTTATCTTATAATCCTAGGGTATTTATAGGTTTGGCTTGCCTATTCAATTATCCAGGGAGTTAAAGCTTTTAAAGGACACAGTCATTTTAAATTCATATTATCAGGAGTGATGATAAACCATATATGTTGTTTGTAGCTAAGTAGTCAGACACTTGAAAATTAAGAAATTAGGATCCATCAGAAAATGCAACAACAATGTGCTTGGTAAGGAAAATTATAAGATTGGCATTGACTGGTAAAGTTACAGTAACTTAAGGGAAATTAACAAAGAATGACATGAAAATGTAAGTGCTGGACTATGAGAAGGAAAGAGGTACAAATTGTTACTTTTTATAACATGATGCATTATCTGCTGTGATTTTTAAAGATCCTTACAAGTAATGAGTGAAAATTCTGGTATATGTTAGTCACATGAGCCATACAATGTGATGCTGGATTCCACACATAATGCAATACAATGAGATTCCAAATTCTGTTGCATCTCTCCAGTTATTCAATTCATATGATACAGTTTTACAATTTCTGATTCCTTCTCAACAATTAAATCAACAACAAAAACAAAGACTGCTTGGAAAAGTTCATGCTGGTTTTTTCTTTCTGATAAACTAAATAAGATTTAAACTTGTTTTGGAACATTGTGAGGCTTTGTGTCATGCAATTCATACAACAAAGAATCTTAGACGCAATTCTCTACTTTAACCATCTCGGCTTGATTTTATAACATCCCCATTAATCTTCTCTTCTTTTGAACAAAAAATCTAAAATATCTAAACCAATCTCTTCTAGGACTACCTCGATCTTCAAGTCTTATTAATATCACATCACCCACAAATTTGTTTTTACTAAATTTGTTCATCTTGCTCAACTTAAAGTTCTGAATTCTAAGGTATTCCTCCATAATTCAAGCTTAATATCATAACTTTTTTTTCATCCACCAAGACAATATCATCTACATATAGCATATACAAAGACTCCTCTTAGATGTGCTTTGTGAATTCATCAATCATAAGATATGAAGAGATAAGGGCTCAGTACAAATCCCTTATGTGATCCAATTTTAATTGAAAAAGCCTTCGTATCTCTTCCACAAGTCCTAACCCATATTTTAACTTGATAATACATTCATACAATAACATGTCTATAAGCAATCCGAACTCATTTCTTCCCCAAAATCCTCCACAAGACTTCTCCACAGAGTTTTTCATAGATTCTTTTCAAGTCTAGGCCCTTCCATTAGTCACCATAGTAAGCAGACAGCTTCCATCGTTAACCTACTAGGCATAAAACTAAATTGGTTTTTATAGATCTCAGTTTCACTCCTTAACTTTTGCTCAGTTACCCTCTCCCAAAGATATGGGGAGGCAGGCATAGCATATGTTATGCACAAAGCAATGGGAATCTGTTCGACATCACAGATACATGGGCATTTAACTAACAATTGTGACTATAATCTGAAAGTAGCTGCAAGATAGCCCTATGTGAGAGTTGGGGGATTGTCATTTTTATGCACAAACTCATCCTTACTTTTTGCAAAGAGGCAATTTCCATAACTTGAACCCATAACCTTCCAATCACAAAGGAACAACCTTACCATTGCTACAAAGGTTCGTGCTAAACCCCTATAAAATATTAACATAGCATATATGTTACTAATAATTTGAAATGGACGTTTTTCTTGCTTAGTGACAGTCAATGAGTTGCTTGAAGTTGCAGTACCAGGTCAAACACAAAATTCTAGTAATGCTTGCGTGGCAATTTGATATGCTTAGGAGAATACATATTCTCCAAATCAATATAAAAATTATCTTTGTATCATTAGCAAAAACACTACTGGTAACTGGATCAATGCAGGTCTAAGACCACTGAATGAAGAACTCACCCAGAAATATTTAATCTCTGAATCAATAAACTTAACAGGATATTGCAGAACAAATCATTATGCAGTAGAAAGTTCGCATGTTTGAAACAATTACGGATCTGATGTAGTCCAACATCTATCCAAAGCATGAAACACTTACCACCTCGCTAACTTTTCGATCCTCTCGTCCATTTCCTTCCGGGTGACCCGTGGCTTGTCAGCGACATCATTTAATTCTTCTAGCGACTTGAAGGCTGCTCTTTCCACCTCCACTTCTCCATTATTAATACTTTCGGCTATAAGCCAATTTCTCCTTCTAAATTGCACATCTCGTCCTGCCATTGTTTCATCAGGAACACTGCAATTTCTTCGCAGTCCTTGTCTCATTCTGATTCCCTTAAGAGTACCATTATCAGTCTTAAATCTGATTCTTTCCATTTCACCATTCCTCTGGCCGTTTCTCACACCATTAATCTTGTTTCTTTCCCATCTCCCATTTCTAGCATCCCTATCCAACTTCCCATTCTTTCTCGCATCAATTTTGTTTTCTGGCACCTCCAATCTGTCTCCTTCAAACTTCAATTTCTTGGCATTCGTCACTTCTCTGCTTCCTCTCTCCTTGGCATCAATTTGGCCCCCAAAATGTTCTTCTTGGCCAGTGATTCCATTACGGGTAATAGCCTTAAAATCTCCTAACCTACTACCATCAGCATTCTTTGGGTTTCTTATTGAACTACCCATTTGCTTCTCGCCTCTTTCAGTTTTAACAGATTCCATGGCCTTCAAGTACTCCTCGAAAGACGGCTTGAATTCCGACTCTTTCTCGAGCAGCCCACTGTCAATCGACCGATTGGCAGACTGTACTTTCAACAAAACGTCGAATGGCCTGCCACTATGCGTCCTCAAACTAAAAAAATAACTCCTCAGCTTCACTTTCTTACTGCCCAAAGTGAAACCAAAAGTGGGTCTCGGCAACCCAGTTGAGAAAGATAGCCTTTGGGAACACGTATGTGCCCAGAGTCCATTCCTTTCACAGAGAGAAGTACCCATATCACCATTTGTCACGGATAAGAGACCAGCCAGAGACATATCATGCGAAGAAACCTAGACGAGAGAGAGAGAGAGAGAGAGAGATCCCTAAATCGGTGCAGAATTGCAGATTGCGTTGCGGACTGTGTCCATGGACCGGACGATCCGGAGATTCCGGACCGGAGCATACTGAGAAAAAATGGTGGGGTTTAGTAGTCGTAACTTCTAGAAGATAACCTCAAAAAGTTCATTCATAGAAAATAAAATATTAAAATTTTATTTAAATATTCAAAAAACTAAACAGAAAATGAATATCTTAAAACGCCATTCTCTAAAATTGATCCCAAATTGAAAAAGTTTTAAAATAATTTTTTAAAATCCCAATTAATATCTATTATACACTAATTTGGTCCTTATATTATACTCTAATATTTAATTTAAATATATTTTTTTATCATTTTAGTATTTAAAATTTTAAATTAATCTCCACTTAGCATTTGTCATTAATCCTAAATCATTAATCATAATTAATCGTTAATCATTAATCATCCTTAATAAAATTAACAACCAATTGATCACGAATATAAAATTAATTAATTTTTCAAAAGTTCATGTATTAATTGTTTAATTTATTATTTATACAAAAATTTAAATTATGTCGCTCTAAATTTGTATCATTTGTTTATTTTACTTTTTTTTTCATACATGTTTGTCTTACTTAGCCATAAAAAATAAATTAAAATTTAACTCTAAATAATTTAAATATTTGCATAAAGAAAAACAGACCAAATTAATACATGAATTTTTAAAAAAGGATATAATTTCATACTCGTCATCAGTTAATCGTTAGTTTATTAACAGTTGATTGATGACGAGTATTAAATTAGAATAATTTTAAAATTTTAAATACTAAATTAGTTTTAAAAAAAGAAAAAATAAGTACTAAATTAAATAACATGACTATTAAATATACTAAATTAGATAATATGACTTTAATTTTAATTTCATTTCAATTTTGGACCAATTACTCGACCATTGATGAGAATCATTAACAATTGATATATCTATTAAAATATAAATAATGTTATTTATCTAGTGATTCTCAAATTAGGTTAAGTATTTTATAAACTAAATATTAACTAAAGCATAAAAATAATTTTTTTATGAGAAAAACATAAATATAAGGGTGGATTGGAAAGAATACTTACCAGGTTTGAAAAAATTACAATACCTACCCTTAATGTCTAAGAAATAATAATAATTATTATCCTTGCTATCAACCGAAAAGACTAAATGAAAATTTAACCCTTTATCTCTCTATTATTTCTTTTTTATTTTCACTCTTGTCGTATTTAATTTCTAAAAGAATAGAAAAAGAACCAACAATCATTAATCGTTAATCGGTCAACGATAATCATTAAGTTATTTAAAAAGAGATAGAGATAATAGACTAAATTAACCTAGGTTCATTGCGATAAAAGAGGAAGAATCCAAATTCATACCCCCCAGAATATAAAGAATGAGTGTTATGTTGGTATTAATTCGATAGAACACGAGCACGAGAAGTTGCACAAAAATAATCATCCCAAAAACTCAAATTCATCGCATATGAAAAATAGAGAGAAAAGCTTACAATCGCATCTACCAAACCTTAATTGACAAATGATATTTCCTATCAAGTTGTCTATTCATTCAAATTTAAAATGATTTATATGGTCCCATATCATATTAATGGTTCCAAATTTAATTTAGAATCTATAATGATCCTTAACATGATAAAAAAAAAAGAGAGAAATAATAAAGACTTGAGAAGGAGAAAATGAAAAATAAAAAATAAGAAAAAATCTTTAAATATAAAAATATTTTATCTTTTTTTATGTTTAACAGCAGTTAACTAACAAGAGAGGAATTATCCTAAACTTTCGTGTTTAACTCTTTCATTGATTTTTGATGTCATTTTTTGGTCCAAAAAAAAAAACTAAATTTATATGTAGGAAAAAAAAATGATCGCGGTCTCCAATAATTTTAAACAATTACATATAATTCTATTATTATAAATTGATTAAAAATAAAATTTTAAATTTGTCCGGGGAGAAAATAGTAGCACTGATTAATGATTTGAAGGAAAAATAAAAAAAAAAGGAAAAAAAAAGTAACTACTAATCTTAATTAATTCTAAATCTAAGTAAAACCCCAATTTATCTCCAAATAAGTATAAAAGCCAGCAAATCCATAATGTAAATAAAATCCAACTAATCTTTGAATCACATAAGCAAATTAGTTTTCAATTTATCTTTGAATTGTAGAAGTAAAGTAATTTTTAAATAATTGATTTTTTTTAATTTTTTTCTCCATAAATACATTTTTGATTGAATTTTTAAACATATAATTCTTTGAATTTTCAGTTTTCTTTTTCTTAATAAATATGATTTTTCGGTTGTTCAAACACTATATTTTTGCTTCTAATTTAAAAAGTTGGGAATTTATTTGTCATGTCCTTACGATAAAAAGATATTCAATAAATTTTATTATAATATTAATCAAATACTGTCATGTCCTTACGATAGACTAGTGAGTCTCAAGTTAGGTTAAGTATTTTATAAACTAAATATTAATTAAAGCGTAAAAATAATCTTACGATTTAAAACTATTCATCTATTATTTCTATTATTTTTTCAAATATTTTCAAAAAATTTAAAAGCAAAAACAAGCAATCGAATAATGCAATTTTCTATTTTTGTTTTCAAAATAATAAAATTGAAATTAAAAAATTGACCAAACTAACTCTAAAGAAATTTTTTATGAAAGAAAGAATAAAAACAAAATAATATAAAATTTATACTGTTACATTTTTCCACTTTCTTCTCTATTTTTTCCCTTCAAATTATCAATTGATACAATTTTCTTCTACTTAAGGGTGAGTTCGGTATTTTTATTTTTAATTAATTTTTTAAGATTAATTGGCATTGTGGTCATTTTATTTTTTCAGCATGTAAATCTATTTTTAATGATTGAAAAATAATATCAAATAAAGTTTTTAGTCAAAAAATAAAATTAATAAAAGAGTTCAAGAAATGCAAATTGTAAATTTTGACAAGGTTTAACGATTTTAGTCTATAAATTTCAAATACATATATATACTCATTGACGGCAACAGCCAATGTGGTTGGCTATTGCTAGCTACAATCAATAAGGGTTTTAGAACCCTAATCGATCGACGCTACTAGGTGTCTCCAACCAACCTTACAATCACGCTCATTCTCTTTTCACCTCCACCTTTGTTCGGCCTCAATGCCCCCTACTAATAACAAGGCCAACCTTGACAAGATTTGTTGCCTCTTTTTCTAAGCTTACCTGTAAGCACCCCGCTCGGATATCCCCAATCACCTGGACTACTCGAACGAGAGCGCCTACGGAAGGAGAAAAGTAATAAACACGAGACAAAGACCACCCCGACATGCATACACAAAAAATGAGAACAGCGGAAGCAAAGCTCAAGACATGCATGCACTACGAGTACCCCGCTAACACAACGGTCACAAGATAAATAAATAAACACAAATTCTTGTGCCGACATACACGAGACTCGAGAAAAGACCTGGCATAGTACAAAATGATAGATTAAATCCTTCTCAAACATTAGAGTTGACAGGAATTGACGGGACTGCCTGTACACCATACCGACTTTGCTGCTAGATGCTGACTCCCTTGCTCGGACCCACGCTGGCACTACCTGGAATGATGGAAAGCAAAGTGAGTCGAGAGACTCAGCAAGCATAAGAAAAAGAAAAGCTGAAGGCTGAACATAACCAGAAAAACTCTCTCCAAAATAAACCCCCAAGTACACACAAGTCATGAGACGCTATAATACAATAATAGAGCATAATAAAAGCACTGTTGAGCATTGATACTCAAACCTTAGGGTTTAAATCAGAATATCTCAATCACAAACACACGATAAAACAAAAGGAATGGAAGCTTTAACAGTCATTCATGCGAAAACAGAGGTAAACAGAACTGAAACGTAAAGGCGAAAAGAGACACACAAGATTTTTACCGTGGTTCACCCAAATAGGGCTACGTCCACGTTGAGCTCCAATATGGAGAGCTCACTGCACTAATGATTGAATCAAAAATACACCCACAAGAAAAAACCCCTCAATCTCTCTGTACTTACAGTGGTTCGAGAAACACAAAACTTGCCTAATAATCACTCAAAAGATTAAGAGGCAAAAAATCCTATCGAACCATATAACTATAAAGCTATACAAAGATTTACAGAGAAAGAAAGAAAGGAATCGAAGCAAACCAGATAACCCTAGGTCGAAGACGAAGGGTATCTCTTTATTCTTTGATTGATTTTTGCCTCTTTCGCCTTAAACGTCTGCACAGACTATATCCCGAGGAGAAGATAAATAGTGACGATGGAGGGCTGGGATTATGACTCATAAAGCATGGATGGATGGCTCGGATCAGATCGTGCAAGCACGATATACAATATTCCAACAGAATAAAAGCAGACGGACAAGGGATAAGAGAAGAGGGGTAGATAATGCAACCGGGCGACATCAGAGGGCAGCTGATGGTTGCCACGTGCTGCCCTCTAATTGGCTGCCAGATGGCAGCTCAAGGTTGCAGCACGCGACCCTCCACCTGCTTACCCCAACAACATCGTTTGGGGCTTCAATAATAACAAGCACATACCGGTCCTTGGGGCCCACACAAGACACACGGCACCCAAGTCCCATACCAACCTGCCGCTGCCCTAAAAGGCAACAAATATCTCCACAAACCTACGCGCGTGATCCTGGGCTGGTACTCCCGTCACCCGTATCCGTCGGTACTCCCGACAACCGAGCCATAGGCTCCATCGGAACGGTACTCCCGTCCGAGAACTAAATATTACCAGTATCCATGCAATGCACATAGAAATGCAATAGCGTAGTGAGCATCAACGTGATACAAGGCGCCCATACATCCAGGCATCAGGCCATGCTCCGCCCACATAGTAAACCACACGCCATGCATATGCTCGCGCTGGATGCAACCTAACCAAACTAGAATGTCCGTGTCCAAGCATACTCAATAAATGGATATCCCAATATGCATCCCGTACCCATGTGCATATCAAATCATGAACAGTAATACAATGTATCTAATCATGCAGTAAATCACATACCAGCAGAGCTAGTCAGCAGTGCCCGGCACCGGTCAACGGCCAGTGACTAAGAGTGTCTACCCGACGGTCCACTTCAGGGCCGTACCATAGTCTACCCCAACATCACCAACAACCGACCCCTGCCCCACTGCTCGATAGCTCTAACCGAACCATAAATAAATCTGAGAAAAATTGTAAGTAAACCCAATAAAATCGTAAATAAACCCTCACGTCTAGGAACCTAGTCCCCAAACTAGTTCAGCATCATTCCCGAAAGGAATGGGGGCGGTACAAACCCCCGTAAGCTCACAACAAATAAAACTCTAGATGTTTCGGATTTAATTTAACTTAAAACACTGAATAATAACTCAACAAATAAGGCGATATGCCGAATTAGAGTAAGAGAGAAGATAAAATATAAGAAATCAATGGGTCTTTCACGGGAATTGAAGAACACGAGGAGAGGGTGAGGAGCTTGCTTGAAACCAGCTGATTCTGACCTCACTCGAGCTCCCGATGCAAATTAAATCATTTCCTAACAAATAACACAATCGAGACCCAAATTAATTAATTTTAATCGCAAAAAATTTATAATTCAAACATAACATGCTCCTATTAATTTTTACCCACGTATTTGATCACTTCCTTGCCGAAAACTCTCAAAATTCTATTATTTTTTTCACTTATTTTTTTTTCTTCCATTTCTTTTTTTTTTTTTTCTTCTTCTCCTCTACGTCCCTGCTCCTGCGCACCCAGCTTCTTCTTCTCCCTTCCTTTCCTTTTTATCCTAATTTCATTGCACTCTTACACTGAAACATTCACACTTACACACTGTGTTCACACACACACACACACACACATATATATAGAAATTGACACACGGCACACTCACTGCAACACAAACGCTCACAATCCAAATAATATACACACGGTAAGCTCACCCCTTGCACACAGTGCACTATATATATACTTACGCACCAAAGTAATACACCCAAATTAACAAAATCAAACTTATAATTAAAATCTAACCGTACAAAATTATTAATACATACTTGCTTACTTACCCGGCTAATTAAACCACAATTAAACTTGATTAAAGCCTCAATTTCTGTCATTTTTCTCCATCTACAGCGCTGGTTCGAGCTTCTTCTTCTCGGAATTTAACCCCCTTTGTTGCTGCTTCATTTGATGGAATAAAATCGGACAGAAACGGCCTTAAATTGGCCAAAATAAGCGGACAAAATGTGGCCACGTGGCAACTGCTGGAGGCCACTGCCTTCTGTCCAAAACGGCATCGTTTTGGGTGCCTCATTGCTGGAAAATTCCAGCCTTATTCCAAAATCAGCCACGCGCCTACAGGAATCGATCCAGCCTCTCCACGTGTACATGCACGTTATCAACCAGCTAAACCATATGCCTACTTGCTATATGTGTTGCAACCATTATTTTAATGACTACCTTACTCAAAAACATGATACTTCCAGCGTTGCACCCACGAAATACCTTAAACTCCCATTTCAATTAAAACCAATAAAATAATATCTCCCTTTAAATTCACAAATTCCCACTAATCATCTCAAATAAAATAATTTAATTAATTATCCTTAATTCTCTATTTTTCTCAAAATCACATAAATAAATACTTACTCTTAAATTCTCAATATCCTCAAACACCGATATTTATAATCATTATTTATTTTCAAATTTCGAAATATTACACTAGCCCTCTCATATTCAAGAATGCACCACCTCAACTCCTTGCTAAGATTCATTGCAAGCTGTTGAAATTTCTCCTCCGTCTCAACTTTGATCGGCACAAGAATTTATGTAAATTAAAAGGTGAAAATTTTTCTTGGATCTCATGGGAGGTGAGACACATATCACGCTTCCAAGTTTATATTGTTCGACACAAGTAACATAATAGCTATGAATTAAAAAGTTAGAACTACAATAAATAATAGTTTGTGATGTGACTAACCATTCAATTAAGACACATGGACTTATGTTTCTATTGAGATGAATTACAATATCTACCATTTACGTCATATATTCATGTATAAAGTAACAAAAACTTATAAAAGGAAGATTCTTTGTCTAGAGTTAATAAAGTTGTCTTCAACCTTAATTATAATGAGACTTGTTTGTTGGTAAGTGATATGGAAAAAGAATGGAAATGATCAAAAAGTCTCTTAGAGATAATTTATGATGGTAGTAAGTGACAAACACTCATGGTGCATGCCACCTTTACTATATATATAATATATGTTATATGTATTTTTTAAATTTATATTTAATTTATAGAAATTTAGATTGACATGAAAAAAACTATAGCAACCTATAACCATGTTAATGTTTAATTATTTATGCTAATTATTAAGTAACGGCAATACAAAATTAAAAATTGATATTACTATTGAAAATTAAAAAAATCAGTCGAAAATTAAAAAAAATGAATTTTTAAAGATTTTGTAAAGAATTTACCCTATTTTTTATTAATTTTTTTAATGCGATAACATGTTGGTGGATTGGCTTGTCTTGGCCGCATCGTGAAAATCCAAGCAGGAGATTGGCACAGAATACGACCGTTGCATTCGCACTCTCTCTCTCTCTCTCTCTCTCTCTCTGTACATTCAAAATTCAAAAATTCAAACGGTACTAAATAAAGCAAAGTTGCCACCTTTCTCGCAAAGTCCATAATCTCGCAGAAGAGGAGGAGCCTCCCTCGAAGTTTGAGCTCTCAACAAGTCATTTCGGCTTGATTAAGATCAAACCCATTTTGTTTTCTGGCCTTTGGGGATAAATTCCGCAAACCCAACTTCTAGTTTCCACCGATTTTGCAAGGGTTTTCAGGAGCTAGAAATATTGAAATCTGCTGATTGTACATTTGGGGCTCTGGTTCATGAACACGTTGATATACTCTGGGTTTAAAAAGTGATTGTGTTCATAATGAGAGAAGAAAACCCTACTGAGAACAGAGCGAAAGCATCGAAATTTGCCGATCAAAATCAGGCACCAAAGGGAAACAATGCCAAAGGAAGCAATAATCCTTCCAAGCCACGGTCTTCGTGGGGGCTGAAAGGGTTTACAGCAGAGAAGAAATCAAAGTCTCAAACCACCGTTCCCACCAAGAAATTGCCGCTGACAAGCTCCGAGACAGAAAACCAGAAGAACCTGTTTGTGCCTTCACATTCGCGGGTGAAGAGGTCTCTGATAGGGGACTTATCTTGCTCTGTCTATGCCAAGCAAGTTCATCCACATTCTGTGCATGGCCACAGGGCAAAGCCTTCTCGAGATTTGTTTCTGGAGCTGGACCATCTCAGAAGCCTGCTCCAAGAATCAAAGGACAGGGAATTTAAGTTGCAGGCCGAGTTGTCGGAATGCAAGAGGAACCCCAAACTTTTAGACCTTGAAAGAGAGCTAGAGCTCAAGAAGAGTGAGGTTGACAGCCTTGTGGAAAGAGTTGGGTTGCTGGAATCCGAGAAATTGGGGCTTAATGAGCAATTGTTGTCACTGGCGTCTGGTGTGGATAGGCAGGATGATGCATCGAGAAGGGAAGAAAATGAAGTGTCAAATCCAAATGGACCGGATGGACGTAACCTGGAGATTGAGGTTGTCGAGTTGAGGCGCCTGAACAAGGAGCTTCAGCTTCAGAAGAGGAGTCTTGCTTGCAGACTTACATCTGTAGAATCCCAACTGGCCACTGTTGCAAAAGCTTCTGAGGTATTATAATTATCATTTGTTTGGAGCTTTCTATGTTCTCCCGTTTTAGTTTTTATTTCTGAAATGACTAGCAAATTAGAATTCATGTAGTCGATTTACATAGTAAGATAAACGTTTGGATTTGGAATAATAGTCTTCTGAGTTTTAAGATGATTTTTTAGTAGAAAATGTAGTCTACATACAATGTCATCGACCTGCTCTTACCCTGTTATTGCACTCTTCTATTCTGCTTTAATCATCAGAGCGACATTGTTTCGAAGATAAAAGCAGAGGCTTCTTTACTAAGACTCACAAACGAAGACCTGTGTAAACAAGTTGAGGGTCTACAAATGAGCCGGTTAAATGAGGTTGAAGAGCTTGCCTACCTAAGGTGGGTCAATTCATGTTTGAGAAATGAGCTGCGGAATTGTTCAACCAATTCGATCGAGAGGAGTAGGGAATCTGCTAGCTCGCCTTCCTTCCATAGCGAAGACACCTCCGAATATGGTAGTGCCAAGAGATTCAGCTTGATTAAGAAGTTGAAGAAATGGCCAATCACTGAAGAAGATTTGTCCAGTTTAGAATGCCTGGATGAGGAAAAAAGTTGGGTTGACTGCCATAGTCCAAGAAGAAGACACTCTATGAGTGGATCAAAATTTTGTACAGAGGACTTGCTATTGAGTAAGCGGAGGCAATCTGATGGCTTCACTTGTACAAAAGAAAGAGAGGGAGAACCATTAGCTAATCAAAAGTATGATTTGGACGTAGTTCAGAAGCCCCAAATGAATAGCAACGTCCAGGAAACTACCAAGTTGGCAGCTTCTTCAGATGTTGAGAAACGGGCCTTGCGAGTCCCTAATCCCCCTCCAAGGCCTTCGTGTACTATCTCTAGTGGACGTAGAGAAGATGCTCCGGCACAAATTCCACCGCCACCGCCTCCTCCTCCTCCTCCTCCCCCTCCACCTCCTCCTAAGTTTTCAGTAAAAGGTACCGCAGGAGTGGTGCAGCGAGCACCGGAAGTAGTTGAGCTCTATCATTCACTCATGAAGAGGGACTCTAGAAAAGATTCCTCAAATGGAGGGATTTATGAGGCCCCAGATGTTGCAACTGTTCGTAGTAGCATGATTGGTGAAATTGAGAATCGATCTTCACATCTACTTGCTGTAAGTGAATTCTCCCTTTTTTGTTCCTTGCAATATTTCATACCAAGGAGGTAGGACATTCTGATGAAAAGTAATAGAGCTCCAAAGAGGTATGTCTGGCATGCCAAATGGATGAATTCTTGGAGCTAATAACAGGCTGTGATTGGAGCTGTGGAAGATTCTGCTTTTATTTTTATTTTCCTCATAATACGTAGGACATCAGATGGACTGCAAGAATGACTTCACTTCCATTTATATTTTCATTTGCTATGCAAGTAGGTCATTTTCTAATCCAAATTATTTCATCATTATGCTATATGTAGATAAAGGCGGATGTTGAGACTCAAGGAGAATTTGTAAACTCCCTGATCAGAGAAGTAAATGATGCAGTTTATCAGGACATTGAAGATGTGGTAGCATTCGTGAAATGGCTTGATGATGAACTTTGCTTCCTTGTAAGTTGATCATTAGTATAACTGTCAGCTGAAGAACTTCCATTTTTAAAATTTCAAATAACAGAAAATTTAAAGATCAGTAAGTCCATAGTGTAGGTATCTATGAACTATGATATTGGCATTTCTGAGTTGGCTTGATGATAAGCTCTACTTCCTTCTATATTGATGTTAGAAAGGTCATTAGATTTTTAACTAACATTTTAAAGATATTTTCTTCGAAACAGTAGAAGATTTAGAGTTCACTAATTAGGTAGTGCAATTTTTTTGTGACATTTCTACATGAAGCAAAGAGAGATCAGTGAAGTTTTTTTTGTTAGTAAGGCTTTGTTTTCCTTGAAGGTGGATGAAAGGGCGGTCCTCAAGCATTTCAATTGGCCGGAAAAGAAAGCTGACACACTAAGAGAGGCAGCATTCGGATATAGAGATCTCAAGAAGTTGGAGTATGAAGTATCTAATTATCAGGATCATCCTCGACTGCCGTGTGATATTGCACTAAAGAAAATGGTCAATTTGTCTGAAAAGTAGGAACCTATTTCTTCTGTCAGAATTTGTAGTTTGCATAAATTGTTAAGTATTCATCTGGTATAAGCTAGTTGCAAACAAATAAACTTCCCCTTTTAACTTCCAGGATGGAACGAACTGTTTATAACCTTCTCCGGACTAGAGATTCATTAATGCATCATTGCAAGGAGTTCCAAATTCCCACAGATTGGATGCATGACCGTGGAATAGTAAGCAAGGTACAGATATTATCTGTCACTTCACAATAATTATTGCTTTTATGTACTTTATTTACCGATGAGAATTACATGATAAGAAAGGAGAAGAAGCCTAATGTTTTAACAGCTTAGCTCACTGTGAAATTATCTCTAGTTGGTTGGCTGCACATTCCACGTTGGATGTTACCTAGAAGGCCTAGCAAATATTAATTATAGGCACTAAGGGTTGCCATTTTAGCTGTGGAGAAACTTCCTTTTTTTAAAAAAAAAAATCTTCTATTGATTCATAGTAGGAGTATATTCAAGTTTATGCATGATCTTAACATATCTTCTGCTCTGTTAAGGTTTGGTTTGCCTTTTCATTTTTTTTTGTCTCCCTTCTACTAGTCTTTAGCCGTCATTTTAAGTCAGTTATCCAAAAGTCTTCCAAATGGATTTGCAGATAAAGTTTGGCTCTGTCAAGTTGGCAAAGAAGTACATGAAGAGGGTGGCTGTGGAACTTCAAACCAAGGGAGGATCAGAAAAGGATTCTGCCATGGATTATATGCTACTTCAGGGAGTGAGATTTGCCTTTCGAATACATCAGGTTCTTTGCTTAGATTATACCACAGTTCCACTCTCTTTTTTTTTATTTCATATTGTACTTGAGTGCCCCCTTAGCAGCATACGAAGAATCCATCAAGTTATATGCGACCAGTGGGGTGAATATATGCTGTTCGCCAATCTTGTTCGGACCATTTCTCTTTTTTCTGAAGTCTTGTTTCTGAAACATGTGCTTTGAACTGAAAATATGTGCAGTTTGCCGGGGGATTTGATGCAGAAACCATGAAGGCATTTGAGGAGCTTCGAAGTCTGGCCCTTGCGCTAAATAAAAAGTAGGAGGGCGGGTACTTCGTTCGGCTTACCATCTCAGTAAGCATCGTCATCATCATCATATATAGCTAGCTATTGTTATATAGGATACAAACAAATTAAATGAATCTTGGCGAGGAAGTGTGTGGTTTCTCTAGTGTGATTTTTTCGTTTTGTTTTCAGAACTATGAATGTAATTTGATGTGAGAAGGGAGGAATTTTGGGGAGAGAGAGAGAGAGAGAGATTGGTGACAGTTATCTGCAAAAGGTGTCTTACTTGCTTTAGTCAAATTGAGCATATTTTTCACTAATGTTATCCTGGTCGGAAAGAGCATCAGTTTTGTAACACAGTTACTTATTTCTCCATTCTATTTATTTTTAAATATATTGTATAATAGTAAAATGGAAGATAAATAGTGCATTCATAATAAAACCATTATAATTAATACAGATCAACTAACTCACAGAGTTAATAAGAAATAAATCGGTCAGTTGGTTTCAAACCCAATGGCTCCCGCGAGATTCAGTTGGCCGTAGGTATCCGATTTGGTTGAATTAGGGTTTTCTCGCAATTTGGTTGGAGATGCTTTCCGGTTTCCCAGCCCAATCAAACCAAGTTTTGATCTTGGTTCACAAAAGCAATTGCGTTCGCGATCCTCGCCATCTCCTTACCGATCGAAATCCTTCGGGTTCACCAGAGGGGGCCAGTTCAGGGTGTTCGATTATCAGTCTCGCTGGTACTAAACGATCGGAAGCCATATTCTATCATCACCATGACTCCGCGAACACGAAAGTAGAGAAGATGCTGAAGATTTACCTGCTCGACGGCGAACAAGGTTGTCTTCTTCTCCGTCGAGTCCCTGCTGGTTCGCCCTCTCCGTGAGCCCCCCTCTACTCCATCTCACAACACTCTCTCCCATATGCTTTCTAAATTTAGTTTCGAAATTCTATCCCTTTTTCACGTAGCTTCGAAATCGCCGCAACACCCACATTCTTCGGGATGTGGTTTGTTGGGGGCTTACCGGCTTAGTTGATTTTCTTTTCCTTTTTTTTTTTTTTATGTTTATTAATCAATTTTTTGTCTATCTAGTATATGCTCATATTATATATATATATATATATATATTGGGTTTAACACCTGTGGAAGGGGCTTGAAATTAGACAAGAGAGAAGAAATCAGTCTCTGTTGAGTTCTACTTGCTGAAACCCAAAACACGAGTCTTTTTTTGTACAAAAGGTTGTTAATGAGTTGAATTTTCAAATGATAGCAACAAATTGGTCATTTATAAACTTGGGTGGTTAAGTGTACGAGAAACTGATATATATTGTGAAGATTGAATGAAGTTTTTAATCTTTCATATCGAAATGATATTTTGGTCCTACTAAGTTACTGACAAAATATATTAGATAATTTAACTCAAACCTGGTTGGAGAAAGAACAAGTTATGCCCAATCCTGAGTCAAACTCAAATTTGATTCTACTAAAGTTCTACAGCGGTCCCACTAATCTATTCATGGAATATTAATTAAGGAGATGGATTGGGAAATTAAACTGCTAAATGCTAAGAAAATACAACAAAATTGCTATGAACTGCAGAAGGAAAAGAAACAACACAACAGAACTCGGGGAAAAAAATGATTCCTTTCTATTCAGCTAGATTTGTTCGAATGAACTGAACAAGTTCCTCTACGATCAAAGAGTTTGACTGGAGCTCACTGTTATTCGGTAGGGTTTGAACAAACTGGCTAGGAACCAGGCACTTCTCTGTTGAGTATAGCTTCTCTTGAATGCACCTAGATGAAGCAAGTGCTTGGAGTTCTTGATTACGTGACTCTTCTTTGTCTCCCTGCAGTTGCATGTTGCCAATGTCATACATCAAATACCATTGCTGTTGGCAAGTGAAAGCAATTTTGGAAGAACAAAAAGAAAAAATCTCTAGATCTATATTTGTTTCGTAAACAGGGAGAAGAAAATGGCTAAGGACCTGAATTGACGCCATTACCCCAAGAATCCCAACTTGGGCCTGCAAGTACTTAACGTACTTGAATGCAGCTTGAAACATCTCAGCGGTGTTCATCTTGTTGCCACCAGGGATGAGCTTCCCTAGTTCTTGAGTCTTCTCAGTTATCTTCCTCCTCCGTTGCCTGGCTGCGATGCTCTGAACTGACAAGCTCCCTCCATTAGGTTTCTTCGAAGTCTCATTGCTTACCGAATTATAAACTGCTAAACTGTGTAAATCCAGAGAAGGAACGTGATGGACTGCTGCCGGCAAGAATTCGGGTAGCAGAGGCGGATTTGGCACAAACCCATCAAACAAACTGGGAACCAGGTCTGAGAAAGAGTGATTTTCATAGATCTTTTGGCGCTTTGCGTAGACATACGACTCAAACACCTGGGGTGGGAACAGTTCAGATGTGAGAGCGTTTGAGTGGTCAATAGATGGAGAAATGAATGGGTGGAGTTGGCTGTAAGTTTCTGAGAAGAACAGATCGTTGGGCTCCAAGAGTTGGTCGAGACAAGTGTCTGGAATGAGAAAACTGTCTTGGAAGCCAAGAAGCTCCTTTGCCAGCTCTGGTTGTGCTTCTGGGAAGACTTCCGGTTCAAGACTTTCAAGTGTCCCCCAGTTGGAATAAAAGCTCAGAGCCATGAGAGAAGGTACCTGGAAGCCAAGAAAATGTGAAACAATAAATAAAGGTTAAATTTAGCCCAAGTCTTCCTTCTTTCTCTGATTTTGACAATAAAGGGCCCAGTGCACACAACGCTCCACGCAAATATATATATGGTTGATCATCTTAAACCTTACTTTGCAAACCTTACACACGAGATTGCATGATGAAAAAGATGAACATCAGTATTTAATTTGTGTGCAGAGAGAATGTAAAGACATATAAAAGACAGCCATGAGAGAAGTTAGTGTAAGCATGGGAGAGAGATATGAAGGATTAAGTCAAAGACTAAGAGAAAAATAGAAAGCCATTAGATACGAGAGAGATACCTGAGAAGGATCTTGTCCTTAATTAACCTCTTCTGTTCGTTGAGTTGAATGACTGTGTACTTGGAGTTAAAAGCAATACTATATATCAAACTACAAAAAACTAACACTGATATGTGAGAGAGAGAGAGAGAGAGTTGGGGGAAGTTACAAAGGAGTAACTAACTCCTTAATATTAGGCCGCATTTCTCTGAGCAGGACCAAAAGGGATTTTCTGAGGATTTCTTCGCAGTGAAGATGCAAGCCTTCAGTTGATGTGAGAGAGTGCAAGCAGGACCAGACCTGTACTGCAAACAAATCAAACATCATCAAGTTAATTAGGAATTTCCTGCTGGATTTGAAATAGTCATTAATGGGGCTGCGGTCCATCAAAATAGTTTTTAGGTTGAACATACTTGAAAAGTAGTGACAGCACCATGCCACGATGCTGTGGATTATTCTTATCGAAGGGTGAATAATAGAGAAGATTAACAAGCTGAAATCCATAAACCCGATCCTACTAATTGTATTAAAGCATGGTATGGTATATTGTTATTGTTGACCTTTTCTACATTTTTTTACTTAAACCTGTACAATATTGAGCTTGTATTGTTCAGCCTTGATTCATGGTGCATTCTGGAGCCACATACCGTCTCTCACTCTTATGACCGGTCCTACGAACCCTTGCAAGTTGTAAATGCAATTTGTTTTGGCTGCATTCATTAAACACTGAACTCCTTAAATTTGTCTTTCTCCATGTGTTTGCAAACCATTATAGGATGGTTAAGGGGCACTACTTCCAAAAGAAGTCGAAAATGAGTACAGCGGGGTGATTTTGTGACCGATTCTCTATGGTTTATATTGGGGAATGACTCCACACAGTTAGGTTTTTCGACTCGTTACACGGATGGCTTGAAACAATGGTGAACATGAAGACTTCAGGGAGGTTCAAGGGAGTGAGATTATTACAGTATCTAAGAGATGGGTTGTTCTTGCAGTTGCTTGCAATTGTTCTGTTGAAGGCGCAAGTTATAGAGGTGCCTTGTACGACTGTTGCAGAGAAGATGGGATTGAGAGAATGGAAAAGAAGACAAGAGTTGCAGAAATGGATTTTTTTTTTTTGTGGTCTTTTATGAATTCGGTCTGAAAGAACTCTCAAACTTTGGATTTTGATATGGTTCTGTGGATTTTTGTTTTAACTGTCTGTTGGGTTGCCCCATGTTTGCATGAACTCTAGTTGGGCGGTTAACATGATCTTTTGGAAACTGAACCCATGGACATCTACGTCCACTTTTTTAGGTTGTTGCAACTTGTAAGACTGTTTTTCTGTTTTCGTTATTTTTTTTTTTCTGATTGTTTATAAAATTCATTTACTTATTAGATAAACTGCCACTATGGTTTGAGCCTTTTACTTAAAATACTTTTTATAATTTATTTTTGATAAAATTAATTCTCGTACTTTAATTAAATCCTTAGAACATCCCCATTTTTTATCAATAACATTGTCAATTAAAAGAGATTGACAAATTATATTATAATCTCGCTTTAATTAGAAGCAAAAACAGAATCTAAAAAAATAAACTATCAAATGTATACAAATAAACCTCATGCCAGAACCCATTTGGGTTAGGCGACCAAAACCCTTGCTGGGTGCTGGTTTCTTGCTGGGTTCCAGAACTGGGTAATAGAGCAAGAGAAAATGAGAAGAAGACCTCACATTGTCGACTCACTCCTCAGTCAAATTTGTTGCTACTGAGGGCCGGTGTGATCACGCCGCTAACTGGCTTCTCTGCCGAATTTACGGTCGTTGAGGACCAGCATGCATGATATCGACTCAAAACCAACTCACACTTGCGCCACCACCAATCTCTCCCCCTCACTGCCTTTATTGTTGTTCCCCGTTCTGTCCAATCTCCGATCCATCTATTTCTCCCCCCATTGTCGAGTTCCGAATTGAACCCATCTACATTCCGGCGTCAAAACCCAGCAAGGGTTTTGGCCGTCGAACTCAGATGAGTTCTAGCAAGAGGTTTCTTTTTATTTTATGTTTTTAGTGCTTGTTTTTAATTTTTTAATTATGGAAATTATATTCAAATTTATCTTAATTAATCTCTTTAATTTGAAGACGTTATGGACAAAATGGGTGTATTGGGGATTTAAAAAAAGAACAAGAATTAATTTGGCAAAAGACGAATTATAAGGATAATTAAAGAAAAAGGTTCAAATCACAAAAGGTGTAGAGTAATTTACTCTTATTTATTTAATATTGATAGAGAAAGCCCTCAAGTAAATAATATCAGTATGAAGTAATTAACATTAGTGTACCAATGATCAATGATGTAATTAATTTTTGCAATGTAAGGACAATCTACAAGTAACCAAAAAAGAGTTTTTTCATAAAAGGGTGAATTTCAGAAATGTATTAAACTTCTAAATCTGTTATAATTTTAAAATAAATTATTAATTTTTGCAATCACCACTCAAACTTTTAGATATGTCACAATTTTAGAATGAATTTTTAATTTTTAGAATTTACTAAGAAATTTATTACAATATGTCAAATATTTTTGTTATATACTTGTTCTCACTCTTTTACACACATAATTAAAGATAATTAAACAATCTTAAATTTAGATTAATGAGAAAAAGAATAATTTAACAAGAGCAAAACAAAATTTGAGAGAGATGGGATATATATTATATATACTTGTCCCATTCATGTTGTTTCAACAAACTTATGAATAGTAAAAGTAGGTGCAAAGTGAAAGCAGGAGAGAAGCAAAAATGAAGTATGAAAACCCTCTGCCACTTACACAACATCCTTGCAATGTGCTGTCTGAGTCTGAGTCTGTCTTGAGTGTGGGTGAGATTTGGTTTGGAGGGTGTGGGCAGTGGGCACCCACATGCCGACTCTGGCCACAAACATGAAGATTTTTAACGTGTATGTATAACATATATATATCATATTTCCCTAAATGCTATGATATAAGTATATTCATATATAATGTATAATAGCAGGGAGAGAGGCAGGAGGCAAGGGGCAGGTCCTCCTGACTGACGATCATCATCATAATCAAAGGCAAAGGCAAAGGCAAAGGCAAAGCCAAGGGCCAACGAGAGAAGACATGCTGACAAGATGTAACGACGCTTTGTTTGTTTTCCATCAAAAATAGAAAAATGAAAACATAAATCAGTCCAGTCCTTCGCAGCCACCACTGCCACTGTCAAATCAATCAGAATTCAGAAACGATTCGCCCTTTCTGTATTTCTATTGATTTATTTTATTTTATGAATTTCTTTTTACCATTTCCATCACTTCTAAAGATTATTATTCTTTTTATCCACAGCTTTCTCTTTCTCTTTCTCTCACCCAATCAATTTTTGAACCGTCTGCCTGTACTGGAGCATATATATATGTCCATTACTTTTTGGTGAAAAAGAAGCAACAAAAAGTAGAATTAATTAATTCCCATGAGTTGGGTCTTGCCATTTGCATGCAAAATGAGTGTTAATTCAAAGATGATTCATTATTCGAGTGCCATCCATTTGAATTAGCAGAAAGAAAAACTGGGATTTGGCTGGCCGTGGGTGGGCCTCCTGCATGCTTTGACACCAGCAGCCAGCCATCTGTCGCTCATCTCATCTGTGCCATGACAATTAATTACCTCCTCATGCCAGATGTATTATTTGTAAGCTTATAAGTTTGCTGTCAAATATTAATCATAAATTGCCTACCTACTTCAATTCAATTCGTTCTACAAAGCTATAATCAGGAAAACTAGTTACTGTTTAATTTCTCTTTTTTAGTCTCTCTCTCAACACTAATATACGATTTTATTATATTATTCATGTTATAATATTTATTCAACGTGAATAAATTAAAAAAAGAGAGAGAGAGAGACTTAGACTATTGGGAAGGTGGGAGTCAAACCCCTTAGCTGGTGTCCCGACATGAACGATATATTATTTCTCTACTAATATTACGCTGTCTCAACACGAATAACATATTATTTCAATAGAAATAGAAATTATATTATCTAGTCATCGTGTTTTGATCATCTTTTTTTAGAATCATGCACCCCCTTTTATCCGGCCTTTTAACTTATATATTTTAGTTATCTGTCTAACACATGATAAAAAATAGAATCCATATTAAATATCGATCCTAGGACCTGTATTTCATTGAAATTGTATTATCTCACACTACCAATAGTCCAACTGTGTTAGAAACAAAATTTATCGATATTAGCTTAAGGTTCAAATTTAAATTTTGGGTGCCTCTCAGACATATAGACAGACAAGACAAAAACTTGAAAAAAAGTTATACTCAAGGCTGACGCAAGGGGTTATGGGACTAGGCGGTAATTAGCTTAGGGTCTTCTAAAACATAATAAAAATTATTAAAAATTTATTTTTTTTGATATACAAAATTATTAATTAAAATTTTATATTTTAGTTTAAAAAGTATTTTTAAATTGATAATATAGTCAAATTACTTAATTTTTTTTGTAACATAGTTAAATGTAAATAAAATTTTATTAATTTTAATTTAAAAAAACTTTTTCTACTGAAATTATAAGAATAATTAAAAATATTCTATAAGTTATAGATGCATTTGGAAAAGAATTTATTTTTTTATAAAATTTAGTATCGTAATTAGTGTTTTTATTTCAATAGTTATAATTTCTTTTAAAATTTTAAATTTTAAAAATAAATATAAATCATTAATATCACATAACATATTATATTTTAATTTTTTAAAATTTAAACTATTTTTCTTCAAATTATTGTCATAGAATAATTTTAATTTTTTTATATTATAAAACAAACCATACTTTTCTATCATTGTTTCTCTCTTTCTCTCATGTCTTGTCACTCAAAAGTTAAATTGTCAAAATGTCACACCACTTCAACCACATTTATTATATCGTCACATGGAAAAGAAGAGGTTGACAACGATAGTTCGACTATTGACAATGAACATCGGTGTAGACTCTCTTTTTTTGGAACGCATGTCAACGACTATATCCTATCAATCGTCTCTCTCTTACACGTCTCGTCTCCTCTGATCTATTGGTCGATTGGATTGTCGTCTCCTCATTGACTTTGTCTCCTCTTGGGGGTTGACTAGTTAGCTGTCGGTGGCCTCCTCAAAGACAGAGCTGGTGACTTTTATAAATTTTTTGAGATCTCTCTTTTTTAGAGATCTTAGTCGTCTGTGCCTTAAGTTGGTCTTAGTTATACCAATTAGTTTTGATGTACAAAAAAATTTAAGAAAATATTACTAAACCCATAAAATAAACACAAAATCAAATGGTATTGGAAAGTAAGATGAAGGAAGATATATAGGGAGGGAGGCGTTGGTAATAGCAAAATGGAGGAGGGTGAAGAAAGGAAGCAAAAGGGATGATGACATATATCGGCCAGCCATGCGGTGTGGATGGACAAAACAGTGGGAAGCGGATTTCAGGCAGGCATATGCAAAAACAGTAAGTTTTGGCTTTGAAAGAAAGGAAATGGAGATGGATGGATGGATGGATGGGACATGTGGAAGTGATATTCAAACTGTCATCACAATTGCCCCCTCTCCACCTCTACCTCTACCTCTACCTCTATCGGCCCCCCTTCCCCTTTGTCTGCTTCTTCTTCCATTTCCACTCCACTCTCTCTCTCTCTCTCTCTCTTTATAACTCCAACCACATCTCTCCCTTCCTCCTCCACTCTCTCTCTCTCTCTCTGAGTAATCTGAAAACCCATTTCCCTTTCATGTCGAAGCATGGCTAGAGAGTTCTTGTAATTTTGATCCGAAACTTCCATATATATTAGTTTCCTCTTCTCTTCTAGATCACCTCTCTGTCTACGTGGACGACATGTCGGCCGCAATCGCCGCCGCTGCGGCCGCCGCCGCCACTGCCAGATCCCGCTACAGCTCCATGTGTGATGAGAGCGCTTGCCAACAATTAGCATCAGTACCGACGCCGCCGCCGCCTCAGCCGCTCCCCCTCAGCCGCTATGAGTCTCAGAAACGCCGCGACTGGAACACTTTCGGCCAGTACCTAAAGAACCACCGCCCGCCGCTTGCCCTCGCCCGCTGCAGTGGAGCTCACGTGCTCGAGTTTTTAAGGTATCTTCGCACTTGAAAGCGTGTAACCGATCGAAATGATAGATGAGAATTGGGAATTCACTTATATAGAAGATAATTTGTAAGATGAACGTGATTTGAAATGTTATCAGGTACCTCGATCAGTTTGGGAAAACCAAGGTTCACGCAGCCACCTGCCCGTTCTTCGGCCACCCCCAGCCACCGGCGCCTTGCCCCTGCCCGCTCCGGCAGGCGTGGGGCAGCCTGGACGCCCTCATCGGCCGCCTCCGCGCCGCCTTCGAGGAGAACGGCGGCCACCCGGAGACCAACCCATTCGGCGCACGAGCCGTCCGGCTGTATCTCCGGGAGGTGAGGGACTCTCAGGCCAAGGCCAGAGGGATCGCCTATGAGAAGAAGAAGCGGAAGAAGGCACCGCAGCAAAGGGAGGTGGAATCTTCGATGAGTGAGTTGCATGCATCTCTGAGATCGAGCTTTAACCATATGCGGCGCGAACAAAGTGAAGCTCTAGCCATGGTGGCGGCTTCATCATCAGAAGCTCGAGGTTCCATGATTCCTCTATCCGTGTTCAACTAGAATTGGAATTGGAAGCATTTTGGTACAAAATCAGTGAAGTCGTATTACTAGCTAATTGATTAGCAGCAGCTGTAAAACTAGGGTTTGTAATGTTTAATTGTTGCAGTGTGACATGATTGTGTTTCTGGGTTTCGTCTGGGACTGGGTGAATGGAGTACATGAACATCTGTGCTCATGAACATCATTTTGCCTTTGTTTGAAAACGCAAATAATCGAGTTCTGATTTGACGGCCCACTGGTGAATATCAATCGGCAGTTCTATAAGTTTCTTCGAAATGATTTTAACTAAGATCTTGTGTTCTTAAATTTGCCATCATATAATTTTTAATATTCCTGTTTTTAATTATATTAGATGAGATAAATTATAAATTAAATTTTTAATATTCGGAAACTTAATTTGATGTAAAACCATTCACTCTTCAATGCCTTGTTTGCTTGGACTGTCTTGTCTATTAATTGAAAATGGTAACAGAAAAAATCGCTGTCATATATATATATATATATATATATAAACTATTAGGAGGTGTCACATCTCGCATAAAATTTATATTATTTAGATTTTTTTTTCTTCCCTGATTTGTTTGATACTTATCATGTGTAATTTACCTCCTATATTTTTTTATTATATCAAAAAATCTTTTTTATTTTTAAAATATTATAATTAGTCACAATCTATTATTATTTTATATAATTTTGTGCATATATTGGAATTCTATATCCAAAATTTTGTATTTTATATGTAGATTACTATATAAAATTATGTAAAATAATAACAGATTGTGACTGATCGCAATATTTTAAAAGTGTAAAGTAATTTTTTTGATACAATCAAAAATACAGAAAAATAAGTTGTATATGACCCTAAGTGCAAGGAGTTTTATATAGTTTATCCTAATATTTTTAGTTATTAATTAGGAGCAACATTTAAGGTTTTAACATATATAAAGTAATCTTATGGAATGTCTCACCTAAAAAAAATATATTTATTGTAATTGATTAATTATATGAAACTATATTCACATCATTATTATTGTCCTATATATATATATTGTTAAGTCAAGCAGCAATTATTTATAAAACAATATTTAGTGTGATGTATGGAGTATTCAAATGATGTAATTACTTTTCGGACCCGCTTGGTTAGAGATGAATGAAATGGACCAAGAATTTAATTAATAAAAATGTGTTTGGTCCTCATTATAAATTTGAATTCTCATTCTTTAAGGATTGCACGAATGGGGATTCCCTTCTAAGATGGATGGAATTCACATTATAATTCCAAATTTACCCTAAGTGATTTTCAAAAATTTGTTATCTAAACAAAAACCCTAACCTACTGTTGTTTTCTTCTTCTTCTTTGTTCTTTGCCACCACAATTGTCACTGTCAACCTCCATGCCAATCTTCTCTTCCTTTGCCATCTCCATTGTCTTCTTCGCCTTTGTCATTCCCCAATTTAGTGAGGCCACAACAAACAAAACCTTTGATTGTCATTGAATGACACCTCCCTTACTAAAACCTTCATCGTCGTCCTCATCTTCTTCGAAAACTTGTCTTCTTTAAAGTCATCAACCACCGCCTTCATCGCCTCTCTCAATCTTTTTCTATCCTTCCCATTCCATGTTTGTAGCGAGCATCACACCATTAATGTGCCAACTTGTTGTTAGCATTTGTAGTTCTTTTAAGATTGTCCAAGTCAATCATTGTCATAATTCTAAAGTTGCACAGAGCAAACTCAAGTCTCGTTAACCACATGTAAAAGACATTTTTCGGTTAAATGCTTAAAGGCCACACCCATCACAATGCATGGTGAGGTCTATATGGCCTTGTACACCACATGTAGTTAATACGATGGTCTGCTCACCACGTTATGTAGTGAGATTTGTACAAGCATTGCGTGCCCTTTGTGGGTGTTATGGGGCGCCATGTATCATCTAATTGAGTTTTATTCGGCACATGGATCAAGTAATTTACATGGTATAATGGGATTAGTTGAATTAAAGGTTCAAATAGTCCATGATAATGAAAAAAATAAAAAATCATTAGGAGCTCCAAACCCTAGTGTTACGGGTTCTTGTACTATTTTTTATGGGCTGAGCTTGACCTAGTAAACTCGGCCCAATCGCTTGAAGCCCAATAGGCCCGAGCTCATCAGGACAAGGTCACACATCACTAAACCCCGAGCTCAAATCGCGGAACTAAGCGAACTCTTAGCAAGCTCTCAACAAGGCTTCCAGTGAGCTCTCAGCGATATACTCAATAAGCTCCCAATAATGCTTCAAGCTCATTGACTTAACTGGTCAGTTCGTCGGTCAAACTATTTAGGTCACATAACAACATTGTTACTAAATAACTGGAGGCAGAGACCCACCTACTTTATTTGATGTAAACTGAATCCCTGATAATACTGAGCCCCACTTCCAATTTTATGGAGATGATAAGGACATCTTATCCCCTTTGATATCATTTCTATACTTTTGTATTTTATGTGCAATTGTAAAAGCCCCTCACTATAAATAGGGATAAAAAACACCATTGTAAGAGTGGAGAACGATTATAATAATATATTGTTACTCTGCCAAAATACCCAGAGAACAGTCGTGGAGTAGGCATCATTCCAGCCAAACCATGTAAAAACCTCTTACGTACGTTCTATTCCATTTCTTTTCCTTGCAATTGGGCTTATTTTATCGATCTACAAATCACGATAGGCTAATTTCGAACGTCGACACTTAATTTTCAAAATAATTTTTATTTTATTTTATTTATTTAGTTAGTGTTATATATTCAATTATAAATACTAGTTTTGGAATTTAATTTAGAATATAAATATATGTATATAAAGATGCACTTGTGCTCACCCATATAGATATATATATTTATGAGGGGGCATCATTTAGTTATTTTTCTATTTAAATTTATTTAAATTCTTGTACACTAAACATAATAATAGAATATAAAAGAGTTAAAATGGATTATATATCTCACTATATATTGTGGGATCATAAATATAAACATTGAGGCTAGACCACGTTAAATTTTTATATGTTATATATATATTTTTGATTTGTATGCATGATAATATGCGATTTTGAAACATCGATCTCATAATGAAAAGTAATTAATATTTTATGATAATATGATTAAATGATTAGTAATTACACAATCGATCTATTTGTAGAGCCTAAATTAAATTCCTATATATATTTAAAAAAGAGAGAGAGAGACTAATAAATGATATTGAAATTTAATGTGTCATATATATAGAGAGAGAGAGAGAGAATAAAAAGGAATGAATTTAAATTAATTAATGTTTTAGCTCCATATATATAAATATATATAATAATAATCCAATTAATGGGAGGGGAGTTTGCTTGCTGTGGTTGGTTAATTAAGTAATGGAAGAAAAAAGGGTTAGGATAAGAGAGATGGGCTTTCTTTTTGATGGGGGCTGTCACTTATTTGGGAGACAACTCTTCACATCCACGAACCCCCTTCTAAAGGGAAACGAAGACCACTTTCCTCCACATTTTCCCAAAGTTGTGGTGGTGGAGATGCATATATATAGAGAGAGAGAGAGAGAGAGATGAAGAAGCCTTAATTACGTGTTTGTGTTTATCTATCTATCTATATATATATATTTACTTCTTCTTCCTGGCCCCCTCCCATTTGCCATTCAAGTCGTCTCTCCCACTTCACCATCATTGCTCTAACCACTGGGATATTTGGTATCATTGCACATTATATATGTTATGGGCAGTTTAGGTAGGCACTCAAAAACAAAGAATTAAGTGCACCTTTCTTATAAAGAAACAAAATGTGGTGTAAAAAACAAAGAGCTAGCTAGCATCGTCTAGATTTGGGATGTGCAAATGTTTAAGTTAATTGAATTAATTAATCGATCCAAATTATTGATTTGGTTTAATTAGTTTTTTAGTACAATTTTGTTGGGTTATTTTTTTTGGTTAAGTCAGTTAGTTCAATTCGATATAGTTAGTTTAATAAAATAATCGAACCGACTAAAGAATAATAAAACTCTGTTATTTTAACTTTTTTGTGTTAAATGTTGTGATATAATTTATTTAATACTTTCTTCATTATTTTTTTTTGTTTGAAATTGTTGATATTTTGAATTGTTATTGATGAAATAAGTTTTCATTTCGTTTGATTAAGTTAAAAAAAAAATATGCATTATTTTTAAAGTTTGATTTATTTGTGTTATAGACAAAAACTTATTAAAAAAAACTAAAGAAAAGGCCCAAAAGCCCAAAATATTGTTTTGGGATAAAAGGCATAAATTTCTCGTACTTGGAGCGAGGAGTTCCTACACAAATGCGTAAACAAGATAATTCTGATATTCAAAAATTTATCCAGAAAAATAATTAATTATCTATAAAGAATTCTAATTTTAAAAGAATTTCAAAATATTAAAATAAACCATCCCAAAAAAGAGCAAGATAAACATCATTTATAAAATATAGATGTCATTTATAGCAATTATAATCTCAATTAGACTAAAGATAATCAAGATAGGCGCTATCTACAATAATCATATTCTCGAATTACTAAAGATTATTTCATATTCCTTTATAAATACGTAGTCAGTTATTCTAGGAAATGTATGGCATTTCTGATATTGATTTTAATACAATTTTTTTTCATCATATTCAGTGTTTGACTTAAATATCGGAGTGTTTATGTGAAAACCGAGCATTCTCTAATTATTTTCTTAATTTTACAGATTCAAATAATTTGACGACGAGGTTGCCAATTAACTAAATTCATCGTTATATCCAACCAACAACAATTTGATTAATGGCCGAACAAAAATTTTCTTCAATCGATCGGTTTGATTAAGTGAAATTCAATTGGTTGAAATCGAATTGAGTGAATATTCAACCATAGGTGAAAGTACAAAAACAAAGAAAATAAAGGAACTGCAGCCAAGTTTTAGTCGTTGGACGGGTCGATTATGAGCCACACCTTCACCGTTCCACTCCAGTTTGTTGATGTGTTTGAAACAATTATTTATCAGAAGTCCAGACGCCAAGTCCAGAGAATAAGACTTAAGTTTTATTTTTAGTATGACGGGTAAGAGTTCAACTAAAAACAGTCTTTGGAGTCTCTGTGACACATTAACAAACAAATATTTTGGGGAACACCCCCCATGTATTAAGTTCATTGTGATGCTGCAATTACCATATCCATATCCATATCCATCCAACTAGATCTTACTTGGCTCCAAACTCCAAAGCGTTCAAGAGTTATGGTGTCGTTTTTCCAAGTACAGCTGCACAAGAGAGAGAGAGTTGTGTTTTTATTTTTTAGTCTTATTATAGAGCCAAAAGTGCTTATCGAGAGCTTTACAAAAAAGGGGTAAAAAGATAAAATTACCCCCTCAAACTTTACAAATTTGTAAAGCACTGTCCATGCCCCTGTTCTTTCCTCGCTCCCCTCCCATGACCAGCAACGATCGACGAGGCGATGAAAAGCGGCGATGGCAGCAACGCCACAATCGTGAGATGACAAGGCATCACAGAAAAGAGAAGGCAGCAAAGGCACAGCCATGGGAAGGGAGCGAGGAGAGAGCAGGTGCAGGGGCAATGCTTTGCAAATTTGCAAAGTTTGAGGAGGCAATTTTGTCTTTTTACCCCCTTTTTGTAAGGCTCTCAATAACTCTCTCGGGCTCCCAAGACTTTTCTTTTATTTTTTAGTACTAGCACTGGCGTAAACTACAAAGGATTATGTTATAGGGATATTATTGTATATATTTTAGGCTATATAATACTTTACAAATGATAAAAATATTTCTTGCATTTCGCTGTCTCGTCTCACTGTTTCACTGCTTTGGTTGGGTAAGAGATATTTTAGTCATTCGTTTCACCGTCTTACATTGTCTCACCGCACCAATGAAGGGTATTTTAAATATTTTAATATTATTATATATTTTAAAATATACACGATGATGTACCAATAGTATTTTTTAATTAAAAAGAAAAAAAAGACTATTATTGTCATTAATGTTTTGTACGCTGATGATAAATGGGCCAGCAGATTCGGCCAGCTCACGGTCGGCCCATTTATCATTTTTTTAATAGGGCACTGCTACCTGGGCCAACTCAGTCGCACTCACTGCTTTGCTGGGGAAACAAGTGGGGGATTAAAAACTTAAGTTGCAGATAAAACAGAAACCATACGAATTGGAAATAATATTTTTTAGAAAAGTAAAAAACGAAAATATAAAATAATACGTAAATAAAAAGATATAGGGTATTTTTATAAATGTAATTTTAATATAAAAAATTATTTAAAATACTTATTCAATCAAATATAAATATAAATTTCATCATTAATTCAGCAAACATAAATACAAGTTACTTCAATTTCTGATATAGTCACCAAGACAGTAGAGGCAGAATTACTTCGTCTTTAACGTGATTGTAAAATAAGTTTAATATTTTTTTAATATTACAAAATAATTTTGAAAAAAATTTAAAATTACAAAAATGACTTAAAAATATTTTTTTTTTGATGTTTCTTGACATTTTGGGAGGAGAAAGTTTTAATAAAGTTAAAACAACACCGTTATGATGCTTCTATGCATCAGAGGTAACAACTAAACAGTACAACTGCACTAGCCTAAAAATAATTATTTTTAATATTTATCGTCCTAATGTTATAGTTGCACAGAGAACAAGAATCCAATTTTCTTAGTGGCCTTATTCAAGCCAAGGATTTCATAAATGGTAAGTAGGGTTGTAATCAACTTGAGCCTCCTTAAAATTCTCTGGCGAGTTGCAAACTACAAGCTCAACTCAAGTTTAAAAACGTGTTTAAATATGAGCTCGATAAAACTCGTTTATCATATTAAATAAATTTGAGTTCGGAGCAACACGTTTAACAAGTTTAATGAAATTCTAGCCAACCAAGCTCAAGCTTGTCAAAAACTTATTTTTAATTAAAATTATTAAAATTTATTTTTACATAACAAAAAATATAAGAAATATAAGTATAAATTCTCAAAATAAATATAATAATATTGTTCACCTAAATATAAATATTCTTATAAAAAACAAAAGGATAAATAATAAAATATTAAAATAATAATAAAAATATTTATTTCACTAGCCTATTCGCAAGCCTTGTTCAATGGCCGAATTGAATCAATCTTTGTCTTGCTCGAGTTCAACTCACTATGAGTTAAGCTCCAAATTGAAACTCAAGTTTAACTCGTTTATAACGCAAGCCAAACATGAACGATCTTTTATCAAGCTGAATGCCATGAGCGGCTCGACTTATTCACAATCCTAATGATAACATAATTAGAATATGTCATATAATAAATAAGGTAAGAGAAAATAGATCTTATTTCTCTACGTTGTGACCCAAGGAATTAAGGAAGAGATAGCAGAAAGCAACAGTTGAAGTTTTATTTTACAATTACAATTATTAGCAGAATTTATTAACAATATAATCAAATAACTGCTATAAAACATCAAAACTGCTATAAATAACTGTTGTGGATAGCCATAGCCATATATAAAGCTATGCCACTTAGATATATTATCAAAAAATTAATTGAAATTCTCTCATTTTCTCTCAATTTATTCTCTGTTTTCTTCTATTCTTTTCTCTATTTTCTCCCTGCATTCTCTCTCTCTCTCTCTCTCTCTCTGTCTTTTCATTACCAACTAGAAATTCTAGATTTGAAACCTAAGGTCTTGACACTCGAATCAGGAGAATCCTACTTCAATCTATTTTGAATGCCAGATACTCTGCTTATCCTATATCAACAGCAAAGAATCCCTTTTGGAAGGGCAAAGAAATTAATTATATTAGTTGCCAGATACCTTGTTTCACCGGCCAAGCCCTTTTTGAAGTCCTAAACATCACTGGGAAAGCTCAGAAACAATCCCCATTTGTTGTTGATAGTGCCTGATGGTTTTGCAGGTGCATTGGCATGGAAATTTTAGCAACATAACCCTCTCTTCTCAGCTCCAGAAGAAGATTCCTCAACAATAGAAAGATCTCAGCAGATTGCTGATGGCTTGTGTCCGCAGCAACAAACATATGGATTCCATTGTTCAGCTCAATCCAGCTACAACCGGGTACTTTCTGCACTCTTCTTTCTTTCATCATGCTTCTTGTTTTGAGTACACCCTCCCACTTTCCAGCCTCGGCTTGTAGATTAGATAGTATTACATAGTAACCAGAATTTTGTGGGTCCAACTCGAAAAGGTGTTTCGAGGCCAGTTCAGCGAGCTCAACGTTGCCATGTACCCGACAGGCTCCAAGCAGGGTCCCCCAGACACCAGCATCTGGACCAAAAGGCATGCTCCTTGTGATTTCAAATGCTTCTTTTAAACGACCGGCTCTAGCAAACAAATCAACCATGCATGCGTAATGCTCCATCCGAGCTGGGATCCCATGTTCCTGGGTCATGCACTGGAAGTAGAACTTTCCTTCATCAACTTGGCCTGCATGGCCACAAGCAGATATTATAGCAAGAAAGGTAACATGATCAGGCCGAAATCCTTCTTCCAACATGGCATGGAATAGCTCAAGAGAAACATTGAGGCGGCCATGATTCCCATAAGCAGCAATTATGCTGTTCCATGAAACTTCATTCTTCCCTCTCATTGTGTCAAAAACACGGCGTGCCAAATCCAAGTTTCCACATTTGGCATACATGTCTATAAGTGCACTTTGAGCAAAAAGATCAACAGTTAATTCACCTTTCACCATGAAACCGTGAATCTCTTTTCCATAGTTAAGTGCTGGTAAATTTGCACAAGCAGAAAGAGCAGCTGATATGCTTACACAGTCATATTTGGCTCCTTCCATACCCATTTGTCGGAAAAGTTGAATAGCTTCGTCTGGTTTGCCACCTTGGGAACAGCTTGTTATCATTGAATTCCAACAAACAGAATCTTTTTCAGGCATTCTTGGAAAAACCCTACAAGCCTGATCCAGTCTTCCGCACTTTGCATACATATCCAAGACTGCGCTTCCCACATAACACCTTTCTTCCAGTCCATTCTTGAGGATATAACCATGCAATTCCTTACCCAGTCTTAGAGCAGCAAAACCAGCACAAGCTGGTAAAATGCTTGCCAAAGTAACTGCATTGGGCCTCATTCCCACATGAAGCAACCACTGGAAAACCTCTAAAGCTTCAGCGTTCATCCCATTAAGTACATATCCTGAAATCATGGCTGTGCAAATAACAATATCTATTGCAGTGTTGTGGTTGAAAAGATTCTGCGCCAAATGCACGTCCCTGCACTTGAAATATACATCAATGAGAGCACTCTTCAGAAATACATCCAAAGGCACACCGTGTCTTACAATATAACCGTGAGCCTCCTTACCTAGATTCAAATTTGTGGATTCAGAAATTGAAGGAAGAATGCTTGTAAAAGTTATCGAATCTGGTTTGACGCCAGCACATATCATCTCACGAAACAAATCTGTAGCCTCGAACATGAACCCGTTTTGGACATATCCTCCAATCAACCCATTCCAAGACACTGTCTCTGTTTGTGGTGTAGCATCAAACAGAGCACGAGCATCAGATAACCAACGGCATTTGGCATACATTGTAATCAATGTGTTCGTCACTGGTGAGTCCGTGTCATGCCCACACCTAACAACAAGCCCATGAAGCTGGGCACCAACTTTAACCATTCCTTCGGAGGCACAGACAGAGAGCACACAGGCACATGTTACCGAATTAGGCCGAATTTCAGTGGCTCTCATTTCCCTAAACAAACCGATAACACGATCCGAGTCCCCGCTTTTCACACAACCATTAAGCATCACGTTCCACAAAACGCCATCTCTCTGAGGCATTTTATCAAACAAGAAGCGAGCATCATGGATACAGCCATTCTCAGCGTAGAACTTGATCAAAGCACTGCCCACAAACACGTCCGTCTCAAAACCCATCAACCGAATCGTTTCGCGAATATATTTTCCCAACTGGACAGCATTCAGAGCACCACAAGCTTTGATCACAAAAGGAAAAGTATATTTATCTGGAAAAGATCCAAAACTCAACATCTTGAAGTAAAACAACAAAGCAAAACGAAACCAACCCACGATGGTCAACCCTCTAATCATCCAATTCCAAGGCGAAGCACGCAGCAAATCAAGCTGAGAAAACAAGTTCTTGGCATCTCTGAAGCTACCACAAATAACATAGACGCCCAAAACCCTTGAACCCAGCGGGCAATCTTTATTCCCAAGTCCATTCACTGTGATCTGGGCATGAACTTGTTGGCCTTGTTTAAGCACGGAGTGTCCAGTACAAACTTGCAAGATAGAAGCAAGCTTGGCGGCTAGAGTCTCCTGAGTGTTCGGGAAGAAACCAAACGGTTTTATTGGGTTTGGGGTGTTTGTGTGGATGGATTTGGAGCCCAAAAAAGCAAAATGTGAATGATTTCTGAGTGCTGGACTCAGATGCTTATGATGCATTTTGAGTAAAAGAAGGCATTTTTGTGAACTTACAATGAATTTCTACCCTCTTTCCATGCCTAAGGATCGGAGCTTTGCTTCATAGAGGCAATCAACTTTCAACGACATAAATGGCGTAGCAAATCCACTACTAGAATGAATGAATTTTATATCATGAGTTATAACTTATAAATAAATTAATCCCTTTTTCACGATTGTCTCTTTAGAACAAAATTGTGTATTTAGATAGCATTTATTAAAATAAGTAAGATATTATTTTAACAAAGTAAAGTTAAAATATTTTTTAAACTAATAAATAGTCAAGATAAAGTTGAGAAATATTTTAAAATTTTTATCAAATTATGTAAGATTAAAAGTAAATTTATCTAAATGGGAAAAAGATAAATTTATTTAAAAATTTTAAAATAATAAGTCATGTAATTTATTTTCTAAGAGTTGTATGATAAATTTAACAAATAAAATAAAAATCACTTTTGTTTATAATATTTTTCATATTTTATATTTTTTAATTTATATCTTAATTAATAAACACTATTTTAATGTATAGGCGTTTAACGAAAATTGATACCAAGCTAAAATAAATAATATCTCATGTGAGTTGAATCTAACTTGCAATTAAATTAACAAAATTAGGCCCGAGTGAGCTAATTTGTTACTACCAATTATATCCACACTTGCTATGGTGTTATGAATTCAATATTGAAATCTAAATTAGCAAACCAAAAATTTACTTTTAACAATAATTATAATCTAAAAATATGATAACATAAATTTAATTACAAATTTAAAAAAAAATGTAAAAGAAAAATAGTCGAAATATTTTGAGATTGACTGTAAAAGCCACGTTAATGTTTAAGTCAAACGTAGAGCAATAGAGAAAAATCCAAAAAATTAGAGATACTTTGAAACTAAAATTGAGAATTAATACTTACCTTGAACGAGGAATCACTTCTCTTGTAATTGTGTAAAAATAGTTCTTATATTAGGATTAAATCTTTTTATTGGACAGCATTTAGACATAGCTATACTAAAAGAATTCAAAGAGATTAAGATTATATTTAGAGACTAGCTCTTTAAGATTAAGTTTATTCAAAATTTATTAGAACTTAAATTAATTACTAAATTACATGAACTCTCACCCTAAGCACTTGTTGGCAGGAGGTGAGGCAAATACATTAAAAGTTGATATTCAATGCAATACCTACAACCATATTAGTGATGGCAGAGGTTAAAAGAAAAAAAAAAAAGTTGAAAAGACAAAATATTAATTGAATAATTAAAGAATTATTTTTTTCATATTTCAATTTTAAAATTTTAATTTATTTTTAATTCCATGTGTTTGAATGTTTATTTTAAAATTGTTGAAAACGTATTTTTTTTTTGTTTATAGTGTTTTAAAAATTTTAAGTGTATTTATAATGAAAATAGTCAAAATAATTTTTTATTGTCTTGAGTTTTTTTATATTTTTTAATTTTTAAAAATATGAAAATAAATATGTTTTATTATTTTAAAAAATTAAAAATTAAAAATAACTTAAAAACAAGAAAGAAAAAATATGACCTAATATTTACAAAAATAACCTATTATCACAAATTCCCAATAGCATTTGTGTGGGGGATGTACCATATATATTACTTTCTTTCTAAAACTCACCAACTTTCTTCCTAACGTTTGGGACAACCAAACGTGGCCTTGACACCTGTTTCCAGAATTCGTTAACCATGGTTAAGTGTTCAACACGGTTTGGAACCGGTGCAGAGTTCTGAACAAATCACTACACGTGGCTGCATCCCATTCGGAGTTCCTTAAAAACGCGCTGAGCGCATTTTGTCCCGCCCATCGTGCCCAGCCGACGTGGCATAGCGCTCGAAATCGTGACTTCACGCTCTCTCTCTCTCTCTAGCCGGCCAACCGGCACGGTCGGTCATCTCCAGGCATCTTAGGACAAATCCCATTCCCGTTTCATTACCGGGCAACCGGAAGAAGTTAACGCGACGTTAACTCCAGCGACGACCTCATCCTAACTTGCACGAAGTTTAACGGGCACAGGCCAATTAAAGGCTTTATCTGCCTAAATTTATTTTCTGGTTTTCGAAGAGAGAGAAAAGCCAAGCCTGTAGGTAGAGAGAGAGTGAGAGAGAGAATTTCTCTCTGACTCATTAGTTGGTTGAAGGTGTTCTGATTATCCGCAATCAGGTGAAGTGGATCGATCCATAGCTAGTTTTATTTGTGGATGAATAAAATTACTTGAAAAGCTATGCTTCTTGCTGAATTCACTACTGGGTTTCTGCGTTTCTGTTGATCAACGCATACGTATTGTCTTGTTGTTTTGAGTTTTACTTGAGTTATCTTCTAATTTGATTATAGAACAAACGACGAGGTTTCTTCGAGGAAATTGAGTTCACGATTCATGATTTTTAGTGTAATCTGGAATTGATCTACGAGATAAGCAGGCGATTAAGTTTTCTTTTCTTTTGGGAGCATTACTTTTTAATTGTTGGGAATTTTTTCAAGATTCATTGTTTGACCCCCATGAGATTGAATATTCTGTGGTATTCTGCTAGATAAAGGCCTAAAATGGAAGAGTTTGTATGTTTGGAACTTGGAATCGGCTGCCTTAGTATGCCTAGCATTTTTGTATGTCTTACAAGCTATGTTTTCGTAGCAGGGGTGGTGTTCTAAATTGCTATTCTTATGATTTTTTCTGTAAAGAATAAGCTGTAGTGATCTTTCTCACGATTCCTAAAAAAGAAATTACTAATTCGTGGTAATAAACTTATTTTGAAATGAGCATAACAACAGATAATAGAATGGATGTTCATATAAATGGCTTGCCAAGTACCTAGATGATATGGGTTTGAAACACAGAATAACCTCCCCATCGGAGATGAAGCTAAATGCACGCGATCATCTCCAGGCAGGCAAAGATAGGAGCCTCTTGCACTGTGCTGCCCTTCCTTATGCATGTTCTGTTATTTGTTGTTTATGTATTTATTTTCGTTCTCTTGAGATGTTGATTGTTTTAGATGTACAAAGTGTGGTATAGACGTTTATACTGAAGAAATAATGTATTGGTGTTGTTTCTTACAGAACTATAGAGTAGAGCACCTGGTTCTGATGCTATGATTTTGTGATTGATTATTTGAGATCAATAATGGATTCTGCGAGAAGTTGGTTTCATAGATTGCGACATAAGGAGGAAAAGTTGAAACCTGGTCCCACAAAAAAGACAGAAATGGAGAACACAATGAAGTCATCGTTTGATGATGCACCCTCAAATGTCACCAAACAGAAGGTTGCTGCAGCAAAGCAATATATTGAGAATCATTACAAATCTCAAATGAAGTCTTTGCAAGATAGGAAAGAGAGGTCAGTTGTTCCCCCAATACAATGAATTCTGTTTATGCAAAGCCTCAAATTGATTTCTCCAAAGTTCTTTTCAATATATTGCTCTCAGCACTGGCTCTATAAATTCTTGAAGTTGTGATTTGATGTTTCAATTAATCGGCAGCTAGTTACTGCTCTATTTTTTAGGTAGCTGGTTTGGACTTCATTGATATTCTGAATGAACTCTGTCTACCTTCACGGACAACATTTGTTGTTAGGCTAGTAGAGATTGAATTGAAAACAAAAACTGTTATTTTTTAAAGTGGTGCTGCTGGAATACTGGGTATGTCAGTTATCTTCAGCATCTCACTCAGTCAGGAAGTGTATGCATTTAATATCCTATCTAGTTTTCTGAATCATGAAGATTCCTTATCATTTAAATGAATGAATTCCCATTTGGAATAGAATATTCATTATTCTCTATATTTTTGTTTTTACTAAATACGTGCTTAACTTGCCTTTCTTGGTAAACTCAGACGATGGATCCTGGAGAAGAATCTCGCTGATGCTGATGTTCCTGCAGAAGAGCAAGTTAATCTTCTAAAATATTTAGAGAGAAAGGAAACAGAATACATGCGACTTCAAAGACACAAGATGAGTGTTGATGATTTTGAGCTTTTGACCATCATAGGAAGGGGTGCATTTGGGGAGGTAACATCTATTAGTTATCTGTTTGTTAATTATGAATATATCTTCTGATCCACCATGACATATAACATTTAAGAATGGTTAAACTGCTTTCGCATTTATTCCATATTCTTCTTTGCAAATGTCTTTTCATGGGCTGTTTCACAGCTTGGACTTCTTTTACCCATTCTCACAATAAGGCAACAAGATACATTACTTTCTAGTATTGATTGCCTTAGTCTTATGAAAAGAAAGTTTTAAAATTTAGGCAAGGACAATCGTATATCACATTTCCAGCAAAGTAGATTCTATATACAGTTTTGGAGATGAACTACCCACTTCCTCAAAAATAGGAACAACTATCTAACCACCTAATCTGAAGCCAAACACAAGATAAGGACCATAACTCAGCCCACTACCAGATAAGACTAACTGAAAAAACAACCAACAACTGTAGGAAAAAAAACAACAATTCATAAATCTGATAAACTGAAAAAATACTTCTTATCGCCTGACAGAAAGAGTGTCTTTCAATGGATGTATTTTTAACAATAACACATTTAAGTGAGTTTAGTTTGCCTTTTCCATATTGAGTAGTCATCAAATTCTTAGTATTTGCAAATCCTACTTAAGATGCCATTTCTTGATGCAGCCACCATCTCATGCCATATTAAAGTTATGGAATCTTTCAAAGATGTGTTCTTTTTGTTCCATTTATGAATGCTAATATGTATTGAACATTTATTTCGTTAGACTAAACTCACTTGGTTGGTCCTCCTATTGGTCAGCCATTATTAGAATCCAAACTTTCCCAATTATTGTTTACTACTTGACAAAATTATACAATATATGCTTGTTAGATGTGTATTTGTGTATGTGTGCCTCATGTCATGGCCTGGAAACCTGCATTGCTACCTTTGGTGAACCATTGGCTTTCTAGGATTAATCAAGCTTCCATACCTATTTGTCATCATGATTAGTTTTGGTTACCAATAATAAAAATAAACTGAAACAATACATGAAGAATCTCAACTTTAAATAAACCATATTAATGTACCATACAATTCTGCCTACAAATAAGGGAGCTAACCACTGAGAATGTTAATAATAAATAAAATAACACAACCAATGCCCACATGAACAAACAGATGGGTTCTAATGCAAGAAAACCTGTCATCTGCAAACATGGAACATCTTTTTTCTTTTCAAAATAAAATTTTTCGGTTTATGAAAATCTTTTTTCATGTATTAACAATAAAACCTTTTTTATTTATTTAATTATTTTTCAACAGGAGCACACTAAGTAGAATGTACTCTTCATTGGTTATGTGAATGTATAAACTGCTTCATCAATAGCCAGCCCAATGTTATGCTAAAGCGTGTAGGCTGACATGAGGGGTTGGCAATGCCCCTACTAGCTGTGATCATACTAAGGTGCATCAAGGCCAACATTTACTGCTGTTAGTTATAGTATCCTGGCAAAGGTTCTCCTGAAAATAGCAATAATCATGATATCCAAAAAAAGCAAATAAAATTTTCATTGATCATGCATCAAAAGCCATAACAATTGCATTTGCTCAAGTAATTAGAATTTCATCATCATAGCTTAATAGTTAAATGAAGGCGTGCTTCAATGTCCTAATCTCTAAGAATGTGTAGACAAAAATAATTTTCTTATTAACAGGCATTCAAGTAAAATTTTTCATAAGTAGTGCAATTTCCATAATATGCAATTGTAAGAGAACAAACTTTTGTTAATACATGAAGGTGGAAAGAAAAATAAATAAATCATGCCTCATCATAAATTGTTGGCGCTCAATTGAAAGTGACCATCTAGGCTGTTTATGCCAAATCTAGATTAGGTGTGTCCAAAGAACCTAAAATTTGAAATAATAAGGATTAGTTAACTGAATTATAATTCTATTTTGAATCCTAGATCCCTAAACATCACTATATTCCTTATTTCTATAATTAATGTCAACAAATTATATGAATATTTGTTTTGATCTAAAAATTGGTCTAATCTATGGTGGTTGTATATTTTAAATTCTAGTTTAGAAATGGGTCAAAATTGGAAAATTGGGTCTTCCCTGGTCCTGGTCAAAATTGGGTCAATTGCTCTTGGATCTTCTGATTTGGGTCACTGGATTAGGTCAGGTCAATATCTGGATTTCGTGTTCAGGGCTTAAGGCTCTCTGTTCTGTGCTTCATTTTGGGTTTTCTAGTTTCAATTTGAATTTGGTGCAGTACCAGGTTGGGGCTTCAAATCAAGCTCCTTGTTTAATTTAAACTCAATTGGGTTAGGTCTATTACTATGTTCTCTCTCATTCAATCTCTCTATTCTCTTGTTCTCATTTACTCCCTTAGATAATTTTCTCTCTATCTCTTTGTGAGTGTATACACGTGTGAATGGATATATATCCAATTCTGTTGGGGATTCGGTGCTAAAGAGTCCATCTGCTGTAGGGATTTGGCATATTTTAAAATTTTTGGTCTCCTTTTCACTCTCTCTCTCTCTCACACACACGCGCGCGCGCACATACACACATTTTACACTATAAATATATTTTGTTAAAATATATGGAACCTAGGCATAAACTACATGAGTTTCATTTATGCATGCGCATAAATCAAGTGTACACCCAAAGATCTTTTATAGAATATGTACGTGCTTATTTGTTAGCTACAACTGCTTCTCAAAGCAATTTCTCTTTGCCTATGGTGTGACTTTTGGAAAGTCTGTTTCAGTTCCATTCCACCCACTATATTTTGACCTTCCTTTTTTTGTTAGTATCTTCAACTCTACTTAATAACATCTTCTAATAGTTTATGTCACCAACATGTTTTGGGGGGCCTTGACCGACACTACCCTTTAACGGGCTGTGAATCTCACCAAGAGTACTAAGCCTTATGTTTCATAATTCATGTTTCACTTCAAATATCAGGATTTAATAGTGAATTCCCATATCATGATCATATGCCAACATCATCAAATACCATTGTTCTTAATGCAAATCAATATATGTGTCTAAAATTTGCATGACAATTTAATAAAAGATCAATCACTCTAGATCCCTATCTCACTGCATGTGGTGTATCATATTCTTGGAGCATGATTGTGGTAAGAATGTAGTTAGGACCCCCTACCATGATCCTTAAGTAGCACTGGTGCTCGGTCCTACAACTAGAAATTGTAGTGGGGTGAGTCAAAGGTCAATAGACTCAATGAGGGTGGAAAAGCATTATGATGGGGGAAATAAGAGTTAATGCAACAAGATCGACTACTATACATGCCATGACATTTTAGTAACAAAAGATAAATAAATATGTGTTTGGACGAGTAAAGGCTCGGCCACGTCTAACACTTAGAACCAAAACAAAATTTGAAACGACTATTTGAAAAATGGAAGCACAGATAAACATAAACATAAAGTAGTAGAGGAAATGAAAGAAAACGAACACAACAAGATTTACCGTGGTTCACCCTTTAAATTAGGGCTACGTCCATGTTGAGCTCCAGCGAGAAGAGCTCACTGCACTAGTCGGAAAAGTTGATTTACACCCTTACTGTACAAAGAATAATACTCACTATACACTCACTGGTTTCCTAACAAAACTTGCCCAAAGATTACATACAAAATCAAAAGGCAACCTATGAAACCAAAAACAAAAATAAAGAACATGTACAAACGAGAGAAAAACCCTAGAAGACAAAATGACCTGACTAAATCTCTTGCTTCTCTTTTCTTTCCTTGCACAAATATCGAGGAATCAGTGGGAATAAATAGGTAGAAGCAGTGGTGGAGATATGATCTAGAAATGAGATCGATGGCCTATAGAGCAACATGCTAAGCGACAAGATAGTACAGGAGGAATTAACGAGCCATGAAACAACGGGGGGTTGCCGTTTGGCCCTCCGAGCTCAAGGGCTCCAAAACACCATCGTTTTGGAGCAACCATCAAGCGGTTACTAGGTGGCCCTCCTCCCCTTATTCGAACGACATTGTTTATGAAGATGAAGCTTCACCATATTTCAACAATCTCCACCTTGAAGTTTCAGCACCTCAAGGTCACTTTTCCAACATTGTGCAGCATGCTTCAATTCTCGTCATCATCACTCTCGTTGGTTGTTCCTTCAACCAACTTCGACATGCAACAAGTCCAAACAATATTTGAACTTAGCTGTTATCATTACCTTTGTTCCCATATCAGCTGGATTGTTTTTGATGGGGACTTTATGAATTTTCACAATATCATTTGCCACTTGATCTCTCACATAGTGGTATCTAACATCCACATGCTTGGTTCTTTCATGATACACTAGGTTCTTGCATAGGTGAATAACACTTTGGCTATCTAAAAACACCACAACTCTACCTTGTAACAAATGAATTTCCTTTAAGAGACCTTGAAGCCAAATGACTTCTTTAAAAGCATTTGTTACTGCCACATATTCTGTCTCAGTGGAAGACAGTGCAACCAAAGGCTGTAACTATGACTTCCAACTGATGCAATTACCTCCTAAGGTGAAGAAGAAGGCGGTAGTAGATTTCCTTAAATCTCTATCCCCTGCAAATCAGAGTCTACAAAACCCACAAGATCAAGTGCATCACATCTTTTCTTATAATTCAAACCAACATTTATGGAACCATTAATATATCTTAACAATTATTTTAAAGCATCCCAATGAGTTTTCCTAGGATTAGACATGAATCTACTAAGTAAAGAAATTGAATATGCAAGATCTAGCCTGATACTAATCATTGAGTACATGATAGTTCTAATTACATTAGTATACAAGATGTTTTCCATCTTAAGAATTTCAAAATCAGATAAAGGACACTGTCTACAGAATAAAATAACTAGTTAAGGGAACATTCACTGATTTACAATCTGGCATGCCAAATTTTTGTACAGTTTTCAACAAATAATCATGTTGATGTATCTTTAGACAAAACTTACTCCTATCTCTCTCAATCACCATTCCCAAAATTTTTTTAGCAGGTCTTAAGTCTTTCATGTCAAAATTGATATTTAACAATGATTTTAATTCACATATTTTAGACTTGAACTTATTAATCAGTAAAATGTCATTTACATGCAGAAGTAAATAAACGGGAATATCAGAGAGTATGAAGTAAAAGTAGTTATCATATTTACTTCTAATAAAACCAATCTCAGTAGCAAAATTATCAAATTTTTTATACCATTGTTGTGGAGATTGTTTTAATCTATACAAATATTTTTTAAGTAAACAAACATATTCAAGATGAAGATTATCAATATAACCAGCTGGTTAATCCATATATATAAGCTCATCAAGATCACCATGTAAGAAGACAGTTTTAACATTGAATTGTTCTAATTTTAAGTCAAAATGCACAACTATAGCAATCATCATATGAATAGTTTTAAACTTGACAAAAGGTGGAAAAATTTCAGTGTAATCTATACCTTCCCTTTGAGTAAAACCCTTAGCCACTAATCTAGCTTTGTATCTTATAGGGTTAGAGGGAGACATACCTTCTTTGAGCTTGTATAACCACTTACATTTTACCAGCTTCTGTTTCTCAGGCTTTGGAACCAATTTCCACGTATTATTGTCCATAAGAGAAGCCATCTCTTCATCCATTGCTTGTTGTCATTTGGTGCAATCATAAGAGCTGACAACCTCCTCATAACAAAATGGCTCACTGCTCCTCATCTCCATGCCTACAACTAAAGCACAATAAATTAAGTCTGAATAAGCATATCTAGTAGGAGGTCTTCTGTCTCGGGCCAACTGATAGTCCCTTAAGTCTTGCTGAGGAGAGTCATGCTGCTCTACCTCAGCCTCAGGGACATCAATTTGCTCCTCATGATCACTTTTGTGGTTAGAGGTTGGATCAACTTTTGGGTTAGGAACTTGAGAGGTAGGAGCAGCTGGCAGGTCATCAACTCCCTGCCGGTTGCTCCACCTCAATTTGGGTACCACCTGTTATAACAAAGTCCTCTGGGGTACTAGGTTTGGGGTCTATTTCTGTGTTGACAAGTTTACATAAGAAAATAGTTTCATTGAATATGACATCCCTGCTTATAACTATTTTCACTCCACCTGAATTTCTATCCCACAACTTGTAGCCCTTAGTCCCATCTTGATAACCCAACACACATTTTATAGACCTTGGATCTAACTTTCCCACAGATTGGTGAGCATAGGCTTCACACTCAAATACTTTGAGATAATTTAGGTTCAATTTCCTTCCTGTTCACTTCTCTTCAGGACACTTAATATTTAAAATTGTAAAAGGGCTTCGATTAACTAGGTGAGCAGCAATAGAGAGGGCTTCCCCCCTAAAAGATTTAGGCATACCAACTGTGAACAGTAGGCATCTGACCTTCTCTAACAATGTTCTATTCATTCTCTCAACCACCCCATTTTGTTGGGATGTGTTCCTTATTGTTTTATGCTAAGTATACCATGTGAGTTACAAAATTCATCAAACTCCCTACTGCAAAACTCTAAACCATTGTCAATTCTGAAGATTTTAATCTTCTTGTCAGTTTGGTTTTTTACTATGGCTTTCCACGTTTTAAATTTCTCTAAAGTCTGATCCTTAATTCTAAGTAGAAACACCCAAACTTTTCTTGTAAAATCATCAACAATGGATAAGAAATACCTATTACCATTGAGAGTAGGCATTTGTGAGGGGCCTCACAAATTTGCATGTAAGTATTCTAGGCATGCCTTCGCTAGGTGAGTTCCTTTGTGGAAGCTCATCCTGTGTTGCTTGCTTAGAGTACAAGGCTCACAGAAATCCAGGGAGTCTGCAGACATCGGTCTAAGGTAACCTTGATTTGATAATGCGTGCAACCCTTTCTGGCTCATATGATCAAATTTCAAGTGTTAGAGATCTGTCTTATCAGATTTCACCATGCATGCAAAAGAAACATTAACAGGGAATTGACAACAACCATTTAAGACATATAAGCCATGCTTCTTAGTACCAGTAAGAATTAGGTCATCATTTTAAAGACATGCATAAAACCATTTTCAACTTTATAAGAAAAACCTAATTCATCTAAGGTACCAAAGATATTAAGTTTCTTTTTAATCTGGGCACATATCTTACATCCGTAAACATTCTAACTTTATTATTATGCATTTTTAAAGATATGTCATCTATACCTTGAACATTGCAAGAATGATTGTTTCCCATATAAAATGTACCTGTTTTTCTATTACTAAAATTTTGAAACCATTCAATATTAGGACACATGTGAAATGAACACCCAAAGTCCATTATCTATTCATTCGCAATAGAAGAACTAGAAAAAGTAAGCACTTCAGTTAAGGTATTAAAACTACTGGCAGCTACAGTCACATTCCCCCCTTATTTCTGTTTCTTTATAAAATTATAACAATATTTCTTTACGTGACCCTTCTTACCACAGTGATAACATTTCCACTTAGTTTGCTTTTGTTTACCCTTATTTTATTTATTTTTACCCTTAGATCCAAAACCCCTAGATTGATCACCATTACCAGCATTATTCCTTTTGTCAAATTTTCCTTTAACAAATAGATTATTACCAGGTTTCTTAGAGGTATTTAACTCTTAACTCTCTGGCCTTAATTCCAAAAATAACAAACTCTAAACTAGGCATGATTCCAGTATATTGTAAAGCATGCTTAATAGCATTGTAATCATTAGGCAGAGAATTTAACAATATCATAGCTTTACTGGTATCACCTAAAGCTTGGTCAGTACCTCTTAATAATAAAGTAAGTCTAGTAAACTCATCAATATTTTCATCCATAGACTTAGATGCATTCATTTTAAAATTAAATAACATGCCCTTAAGATAAACCAAATTAGGAGCCATCATAACAAAATACAAGGAATCAAGTTTATTCCAGAGATTAATAGGAGTATTCATACCATCAACCTTATGAATGACATTGTCACCAAGATGGAGAAATATGAGGTTGTAGGCTTTTTCTCTCACCTCAATAGTCCTCGCTAATTGATCTGTTGTCCATTTCCTATCATCAGGCTCCAGTGCAATAAGCACTTTGTGATGAGAGAGCAGAACTCTCATTTTTTTTTTTTTTTTAGTTTTCAAAATCGCCTTTCCCATCGAATGTTCCGATTTCAAATCGGGTTGATGTCATCTTCGCCTTGCACGAAGGTACTCTAAAACTCTAGATACTAATAGAGACACACATAGTAAAACACCCAACTGACAGAGACTCTCAGCAAACCTTAGAGAATCAGATAGACTCGAGCAACACAAAAACCTTTAGATTTGAACAGCACAGACTCTGATTGAATCTAACCCTAAACGTGAATACCAGAAAAATGACTCTGATACCACTGTTGAGATGAGCAAAGGCTCAGCCACCTCTAACACTTAGAACCAAAACAGAATTTGAAACGACTATTCGAAAAATGGAAGCAGAGATAAACATAAACATAAAGCAGTAGAGGAAATGAAAGAAAACGAGCACAACAAGATTTACCGTGGTTCACCCTTTAAATTAGGGCTACGTCCACATTGAGTTCCGACAAGAAGAGCTCATTGCACTAGTTGAAAAAGTTGATTTACACCCTCATTGTACAAGCAATAATCCTCACTATACACTCACTAGTTTCCTAACAAAACTTTCCCAAAGATTACATACAAAATCAGAAGGCAGCCTATGAAACCAAAAACGAAAATGAAGAACATGTACAAACGAGAGAAAAACCCTAGAAGACAAAATGACCCTACTAGATCTCTTGCTTCTCTTTTCTTTCCTTGCACAAATATCGAGGAATCGGTGGGAATAAATAGGCTAAAGTAGTGGTGGAGATATGATCTAGAAATGAGATTGACGGCCTATAAAGCAGCAAGCTAAGCGACAAGATAGTATGGGAGGAATCAACGAGCCGTGAAACGACGAGGGGGGTTGTTGTTTGGCCCTCCGAGCTCAAGGGCTCCAAAACGCCATCGTTTTGGAGCAACCATCAAGCGGTTGCTAGGTGGTCCTCCTCCCCTTATTCGAACGACATCATTTATGAAGATGAAGCTTCACCATATTTCAATAATATGATATAAGGATAATGATAATCATGATGAATGAGGCATGTATAATGATGAGAGTAAACAAGTAGAACTAACATCCAATCATTTGTATACATTTAAACAAATAAAATAATGGCGGAACAATCTCTCGCCCAAAATACTCATGGTGGTGGAACATATTCTTGCCCTTACATAACATAATGGCAGAACAAAGTCTTGCCATTCTTAACATAGTGGCAGAAACAATATCTTGCCAATTCTTAACATAGTAGCAGAATAATCTGTTGCCCATTCCTATCTACATGGGGCACCAGTGGCCAACTATATAACTGTAGTTAGCATACAGTGTTCTAACTAGCTACTCCCAGTGCCATGGATGCATGATCATAGTATTAGTTTGTTTTCCATGTTCAAATTGCATAATTCACCTGTACATTCATTAATGTCATATTTGTCATCTTTTGATGTCATGCAATATAAATGCAAGGTTAAGATGGTTGTCTCACATAACAATGAAATATGAACTCCTACTTCCCCATTTTATGCAAGTTAAATATTCAATATGGGATTGATAATATAAACAAGTTGAGTTAAATGAATGATAAATATTAGATGAAAGCATTTATCAAAACACCATAATACAATTCCCCACTCATAGTGGTATGGTAGGTCAAAGATTTCTCCTTAATTGCCTCTTGCTTGAGATGTGTCAAAATCACTTGAACAACATAAGAATTACATAGGGTAAAGTAAAATGACTAAAATATCCCCAATGACCCTAAATGACTATCCTATATGACAAATGGACCTCATGGATGGAACCAGAGTGAAAAATTGGGTGGAACGAGTACAAGGTTAGGCTCATTTAAAATAAGTGATTGGAGGATAAGAAAAATTAGGCTCAAGGGGAAATTAATATTATTGGGTTTAGTTTGAGTTTCTTGTTGGGCTTTAAGATAAATAAGTTGGGCTTTTTAATTAAGACTTATGTTTAGCCAATCTAGATTTTCCTAATCAAGATTGGAAGTTATTAACGCATTATAATTTAAATCTAATAGATTAATTTGGCTTGGAATTGGAATGGGATGTTCTTGAAGCCAAAGAAGGATAGGATAAGCCTAGTAGCCAAGCAAGGAGAACGAAACCCTAAATTTGATTTTAGGGCTTGTCATGACTTAGGCTAGTTTTTTTTTTTTTTGCAATATTAGTCTGCAAAAGAGTTAGTTATTGCCTTATTTACAGATTATTAATAGTTGTGGAGTAGTTTTAGGGGCAGTTAGATCTCTCTATTTCTCCCTACTCCCTGTCCAAATTCTCTTTTCTCTCTCTCTTAGTTCTCCCTCTTAATCAGTCTAATTCTTTCCCCTTTTTCTAACTCTCCCTCTCTTTCAATTCTCTCATCAAAGAATTTACAGTCAAGCTTGAGTTCTTGATAGGGCTCCACCATCAGTCGCCACCCCCGTGTGTGACTATGTGTGTTGGCGGCAAGGGGGTCGTGAGCCTCCTTATCGAGGCCACTTTACTGTAGCCGAAATCAAGATTGGGACTGAAAGAGGGGCATTTGGGTAAATTAGAGAGGGAAATATGAAACTAGGGTTTGTTGTAATGAAGAAGAAGATGAACAGTTGTAGCACTTCAAATGCAAATCTAACTGAAGGAATCAAGAGATCAGAAACCAGATATTATGATTCTGGTCTCAATCGTCTCCCCCAGAACTAGAAAGTCATTGAAAGGAAGGAATAGCAACAAACACTTCTTACCTGCAATCTTGGCTACCCGATAGAGCACACGTTGACACAAGAAATGAGGGATTGAGTTGAGAGAGAGAGGGAGGGAGGGACATTTGATTGGGAGAGTGATTTGAAATGGAAGTAGGCATATATATATATGTATATATTTTAATAAGGCCCAAATTGTGGGCCTTACATTTTATCTCCTTTTGTCCTATTAATGGATGATCTAGAGTGAGACCTGTTTGTTGTATATCATATTAATGGAAGGATTTAATTGTAACCATTTTAGTTATCTTGGTTATCCAGAGGGAATCTGATAGGAACAACTGTCAAGGTCGTGGGGTGTATGTACTTTGGTAGGGTAGCATTGTAGCAGATCATTTTCCCAGGAGTTGGTTAGCAGTCTATTTCAGTTGGCGCCAACTTGGATATTGATAGATTAGCTGTATAAAAAGCTAATCCAGATTGTATTGAAGACAATCAGAAATAACAACCAATTCATTTCTCTATTTCTCTCTGTTTCTATCTCTGATTCTCTCTCTCTACATTCTTCTCTCTCGTTCTTAATTTCTGCAATTTTGAATACCAAGAATCAGGACCTAGGTCTTGACAACAATTTGCTCTGACAATGCAGGTGAGACTTTGCAGAGAAAAGAGTAGTGGCGTTGTTTATGCCATGAAAAAGCTAAAGAAATCAGAGATGCTACGTAGAGGCCAGGTATTATCTTTAAGTAACTTCTTTTCCTGTTCTTTCCTATTCTTCTTTTTTCTCAATGCAATTGTACTTTAGTGTTGATGAATGATAACTTGTCAACTTAATTGAGTTGGGTAAAATGTTTAACCACTCATTTGATGCTTTGTAGCACCTTTTTGTTCTACCATTCTTCTGGGGGACATGTCACAGCTTCTTGGCTAAAATTAGAATATATGGTAATCACTAATCAGGGATTCTACTTAAGGTATCATGCTGATTAGTCCAGACACTAACCAATACCCTTAGCTACAGTTATAGCTTGGTTGCTTAATGGAAATGGTGGAACTATTTAACTGCATGTTGATGGTCAATGAAATGTTATGTTGCAAAGGATTCAACTGGAAATTATTGGTAATTTTGTTGGTTGCAGAAAATCCCTTTAGGAAATACAAGATTTTTTTTTTTTTCTTACTCATTGCTACAAATCCCTTTACGAAATACTTTTTTTTTTTTTTTTTCTCTTTTTCATCTTTTTCTGGTCATTATCTTACAGTTATAATTATTTTTTGTCTTTCTTGCCTTTTGCTTTTGTTTTGCTATTTCATTTCCTTTTGACAGGTGGAACATGTTAAAGCTGAAAGGAATCTTCTTGCCGAGGTTGACAGTGACTGCATTGTTAAACTGTACTGCTCCTTTCAAGATGATGAGTTCTTGTATCTTATAATGGAATATCTTCCGGGGGGTGACATGATGACGTTACTAATGCGCAAGGATACTTTGACTGAGGATGAGGCCAGGTTTTATGTTGGCCAGACAGTCCTTGCCATCGAGTCCATTCACAAGCACAACTACATTCATAGGTGTGACATGTATCCAGCTTTGTCCTTTTATCAGTGGTGTCTTCCTGTTGGTTAGACACTTAACCTTGTAGGCTAATAACATTAATTCTGGCTTTCTGGCGTTTTGGTATTGAAATCCAGCACCTATTGGGCCATTTTTCTGACTTTTCTGGTTTTATAATTCCACCTATACATTTGAGTTCTTCTGCAAATTTACTTTTGCATGTTGCATTCATGAGGCACCTGCAATTATATACCAATTAACAGAATAACTATTCTGGCTTCCTTTACTGCAAGTCATGCAAGTACAGATGAATGAGGTCATTCTACATTTCTTATAAAATCATGTGTTGTAAAACTTTTGATGGGTTATTTAGATCCTTATCTGTATACTAGTTCTAGAATTTTCCCTTCAGCAGGTGTTTTAAGTGTTTACTTGCTGCAGTAACATTTCATGTCATTTGGCTCTTACTTGTTTCTTTGTTTTTGTTCTGTCTCTAAACTGGGTAGAACATCTTTTTCATATTTCATGCAGTAATTACTTTAAAAAACAATTCTGAAATGAAAATTTTTGTTTCCTAGGGATATTAAGCCTGACAATTTGTTACTGGATCGCAATGGCCACATGAAGCTTTCAGATTTTGGGTTGTGTAAACCCTTGGACAGCAGTAGCTTTCCAGATCTAACTGAGAATGATTATGGAGGAGGAAGGAATTTGAAATCTCCATCAGGGGATGCTAAGAATTCTAACCAGCCATCAACACCGAAGAGGACGCAGCAGGAACAGTTGTTACACTGGCAAAAGAACAGAAGAATGTTGGTATGATTGCAGCTTTCTCTGGAATCTTATCTATCCTTAAAAATAATTTCTAGGGACACCATTCAATTCTAGAACCAAGCTGTTGATTTTTTGAATGTTGAAATGGATTTGGTGTCCAAGGGACAGATGTCCAAAATTGGAAGTCAAGTTAGTAAAATGCTATATTTTCTGGTAATGGTATTGCTTTTATTACCACTTAACAGCTGTGAATGGGATGGGGTGTCTTGTGATTTGAGTAATGTGTCCTCAAAATTTTCATTCCTTTGACAAGGGGAACTTGCAATACCATCGTGATCAATTAACATTTTTTCACATGGGGTATGTGACAAGTGTGTCTGATCGCTAATTATAAGAGCACTAAATTTACCCCTGTCAAGTGCAACTGCCATAATGGTGGATTAAACTACATTGTAAGCTCATTAAAGCTAGCCATGTTTCCATGTTGTATAGGTTGGTTTCAAAATATCAATAATGTGATGGAACACAACTATATCAATTATATTCATTTACTGCCATCTCATGAAACTTTTCCATATGAAGATGAACCTGAAACTTTATTGTATTATTCCCTTGCTAGAGGGTTGCGTTAGGAAGGGTACCTAATGTAAAATTTTGCCACATTGTTCTTTTGCATGGATTTGCGTTGTCAATGTGATTTTAAAAGTCAATTGACATTATGAATGTTGTGCCATTGACCTAACGTTGTTAAGGTGTAGTTGATGATGATAAGCTTGTTAAAGCCTAAAATAGCATAGGGTGGCAGTTACTTGAATAAGGAAATTCTAGATATGGTTCCCTTCCCTACATTTGCTGGAAATTTTATGGGTCAGGCAACTTAACATTTGCCCCATCTTTATTTACTTTTTTGGTTTAGCCATAATTTCATGTTCAAAATAATGGTTGTTGCTTCTTGGTTTGTATACCTACCTAATCAATAATAGGTCAATTTCTTAGATGACTGCTTACATTGTTAAAAAGGAGTAGAATAGGTAAGTTGATCACTTTCTCAAGGGGATTGCATGATAAAATGAAAATTTTCTTCTTGATTGTTTCTTAGGTTTATTTGCAAATTATATACAGTATGTGTATATTGGTTCCTTGAATGTTGCTGGTTGATTATCTGCTTTTTTAATCTATATAAACAAGTGTCTTAATTGCTAACTTTGGAATTAAGGTGTTCCATTTAGATATGATCCCTGATTTTACTGGATAATCAACCAGATCTAAGCACAACTGAAATTATAACACATCCAAACTGCTGATGTGGGACGGACCCTTCTTTTGTTTGAGAAATTAGGTCTTATTTTAATATAAGTAGATATTACTAATGATTGCTTTTGTCAGTACAAACCAGGAATTGTAAACTGGCTTTGAGATTATTACTCTTTATACCCATATCATACTGCTATTGTGAGATCAATTTCTCCTTCTGTTAGAATTTTAAGAAGGGTATTCTCTGAACTTAAATGAGACCGCCTTTGCTATCTAATCACATACATGGAGATATTTGTTTACCATATATGTACTAACTATAATAAAAATGGAAGTGAAAGATTTTCCTGCTAACTTATTAAAATTCCCTTTATATCCTTACTCAATACTCGTATTTCTCTTTGTATCCTAGTTTAATTTTTTTTCTGTTTCCTGTCCCACATGTTTGTATAGATTATTTCATTCATTTCATGCAATTGTATTTCAGGAAAAAAATATTTTGTTTTTTAGTAAAATTGTAGTCACTTGGTGATTGAAATTCTGCCTGCCATTAAACATAAAATAATCCAAAGTGGACACAAAAAGTTAGGCCCTGTTCAGTTTCAGAAAACATTTTTTAGTTTTCAACTCCAATTTTATAACTAAAAGATTTCCTAACATTTTATATTTCAAAAAGCCAATGCATTCATTTTCAGGGGAAAAAAAAAAATCAAAAGGATGTTTTCTAATTCATAGTATAAAGTTGAAAAATTAGAAAATTGTGTTTTTTATTTTCTAATCTATTTTCTAATGAGAGATTCCATTATTCAATATAAAATTTGAGTTGGAAAACAGAAAATGTTTTCTACACCTGAACATGCCCTTAATTTTTTGTTTTCATTTAAATCTGCTATAATCCACCTCCTTAATTACGGGGACATGATATAATTTGTTGATTGTCTTCTTGTCATCTGTGCTCACAGTAATATGCATAACCCGTATTATTATCAACTTGAGTTTCAAAAGGAAACTATTACTAAAGTTTTTAGACATGCTTTACGGTCTTGCTCTTAAACTGTTTGTTTTTCTTAAAAGAACTATTTTGCTTAATGTTGAATAATTAATGCTATTCCCATGATTATGGAGCCATGAAAGATCTGAAGTTGGTGCAAAATTTCCTTCTCTAATTTCTTTATTATGAGAGAACTGCATGTACCATCTTTTTTTTGCAGTTACTCTTCAATTAAGAAGTAGATGGTCTCTTGATGCATTTGTTTCTTTGTTTTTTATCATGCCATGATTAGTTTGGTTCTCAAGTGTGCTAAGCTGCTATGTCCCATAAAACTTCCTTTTACCTTTGATCAATATGGAAGGAAAGATGTAGCTTCTAGAAATAACAGTAATAGTTGCCTTTTGCATGTCACAGTCAATAGTCTGTTCATATTCTTACATTTTCTGTTCTTATTTGTATAAAAATTTTCATTCTATCTTGTAGTGTAGTCGCATGGGTAACTGGGTGTATAGCTATTATCAAGCAAAAAATGAGCTGCAATATGCTCGGTGATGAATAATTTTAACCTTGGGTTGACACTGATGATCTTTTCATACAATTTCAAAAGATTTCATAAAGAAACTATTCTACTTGTGAGGGTCTGATGCCTTCAGAGAAGTTATCATGTTTTATCAGGAAGTTGTTGACATATTTAGCAGGAATTATTTTCTTTTGACGACTTGTGTTTTTTATTCGTTAAAATTGGCATGTTTGCGTTGATAAACTAGTCTATGTTGTGTAAACTAGAACTTAGAGTGGAAATACTTCAAAAACTGTATGTGTTTGCATGTGAGGATGTGGATGGAGGAGTTTGGTGCCATCCATTGTGGTTACTTTTTTGCTGAGTCAAATACAAGTTGATTTTGCAGTTGAGTTGGTTCAGTAATGTCTTTCTAAGAAACCTGTTGCAGCATATGGTTTAAGTGCATAATCATTTCTGAGGATAAATTTAATTTTAGAAAGAATTTAACAGCTATAGTCATACTTTACACTTTGCCTTTGTTTTCTGCTTTTTCAACTCATTCTACTCTGTTGCTTTTGTATAATATTCAGGCTTATTCAACAGTAGGAACTCCTGACTATATTGCCCCAGAAGTCTTGCTAAAGAAGGGTTATGGGATGGAATGTGACTGGTTGGTTATCCTTCTTACTAAGTAGGCTAGTTTGCCGTTCAGTAATTGTATGCATTTTGGTGTTACAATGAATTTTTCCATCTAGGTGGTCCCTTGGGGCAATCATGTACGAAATGCTTGTGGGTTATCCACCTTTCTATTCTGAAGAACCAATGTCAACATGCAGAAAGGTATACAAACTTCACTTCTTGAGCCTTGAACATCAACCCCCCCTCCCAAGGGGGGTGTGCCTTTGTTCAGTGGGGTCAATTTTTTTCTTCTCTTTATTATATGTGGGTGAAATTTTAAGTTTAGTATGATTTGACTCCAGTGAACAAGTATATGGACCTGTATTATGATTTGACCTCACTGAATAAGTACATGGACTGGTTAACACACTTTGTCCCATCTCTCTCTAAAGTGTTAAACAGAGTTTGTCATCTATGTCACACACACTCTCACACAAAATTACAGTCTCTCATCTCAACTCAAGTCAGTCAAATATTCAAGACTTATTTGAAAGCAAGGTTTGTTTTAATATTGTTCATAATAATATTTGGCTTTGCCCTGGTTTGGTGAAAATAGATTTGGGTTTGCTAAACCTAAATCTATGTCAGGGATCTGGGTTAATGTTGGTTTGGCGAACCCATAATTGGAAGATTTGGCAGTAAGGATAATTTGCACATTTAAAATATTATGATAATCATAATATTTTTTATTAATTTATTTTGTTTTTTGGTAAGTTATTATTTTATTTTGTTTGGTAATTATATTTAATTGATCCCAATGACTAAAATCCTAGATCCACCACTGCCGGTGTGTGCATGTGTGTATGAAGGCATATGAACTTTATTTTATTCTTGATCCCCACTCTGCTCTTTTTCCATCTGTGTATGGATGCTGCATCAAAATATTGTAACAGAATGAAGTAATGAGACAGGTGTGATGGATTATTCCTTTTCTATTAGTTCAGTGATAGCGAATTTGAAATAATTCTATTTTTCTAATTGTTTGTCCCAATGGTTGGGGGATATTAAGGTCATAAATCTATGTCAACTATGTTCTTATCTCCAATTATAAAAAGACTTTACTTGTCTTTTGAGTATAGTAGTTACTTCAAATTTGTAAATCCTTCTCAAACAATTAGTCAGTTTATGATTTGCAGATTGTAAACTGGAGAGCTCACCTAAAATTCCCGGACGAAGCAAGGTTGTCTGTTGAGGCCAAAGATCTCATAAAGAAACTCTTGTGCAATGTTGAGCAGAGGCTTGGTACCAAGGGAGCTCATGAAATTAAGGTCAAAATACTTGAATTAATGTTATAATCATGCTGTGTGTGAGCAAATGAAATTAAGGTCATAAAATTTTGGTTTCATATATCAGGCACACCCATGGTTTAGAGGGATCAGATGGGACACATTGTATCAGACTGATGCCGCTTTTATACCAGAGGTTAAAGATGAATTAGATACTCAGAATTTTGAGAAGTTTGAAGAGGTAAGGACTAATGGTATCTACATAGTCTGGTTATGCATATCTGTTGAAACCTATGCCTAAACTGAAATATTTCTGTTACCCTTTTTGATGAGCGAAAGGTCAGTTTTTATGAAAGTGGGAAAAAAAAATTGATGAATTTTACCTTTATAAAATACATGATGGTGAGATTTTATTTGTTTATCCATATGTTACCCTGTTTGATGAGCCCATGTTACAAAATCTTAAAATCATAGGTGGGGTGCTTGGGATGGCCTTTTTCAATTGTTGAACGGTTAATTGTATCACAATGGGATTTGACCCCATGTTACAGGAGAAACATAATATTCCAGTGATTTTTAAGTAAGCATGTCTGAAATATGGTGTTTAGTGGCTTAAAGCAATCCCAACATTTTTCATTGAAGGTTTCCTTGGGAGGGGAAAAATCTATAATGAGCTGAAAGTCAATGGAGTGGATAGTTATGGAGGGAAAATCGAGAAATAATATAATTGTCGAATGTGTTAACATATGTGTTGGAGGCACTCCACATGGTATTTTCAATATTGTGACAATTTTGTCCAACAAATCAAAATACTATCACAAAGCATGTGCAGTGGCTATGACTTCCGTTAACATTGGGGATGCTTGTCTCTTTCTGGTGTTCTTTATGAATATTGGATGTTGATGGGTGTATGTAAATTGTTATATATGTTACATTATGATATATTTGACTTGTGAACTTATATATCTTTTTTTTCTTTCACATTTGTATTATAATGATACAGGATTGAGAAACAGTCATGTTGTATATCAAATGGTTTTCAATTTCAGTTTGTGAATTTAAGGTCTCTTGCATGTTGAACCCATATATATATATATATATATATATATTTCTGTAAATGAGAGTTCATTCCACAGAAATTGGAAATAAGTTCACAAACCAAGCAGGGGCATACTTCAAGCAAAACTAAACAGCTAAAACAAAAAGACATAACACCCAAAGCATGGTGCTTATAACAAAAAAACAAAGACCCTAATTAGACAAACAGATCTAACTTAGGAGGAGGATCTGTAGTGTGCGAGCTAGGCAACTCACCTGAATCAATCATCGCCTCCTTTGCATTTTCCATATCCTGATTCTCAACATTCCCATCCTGGGAGCCCGAAACACTTACTCATGGAATACATTAATTTTCTTGCATTAGTGGGCAGAACCTGTTAGCCACTAAATTGTTACTCACTGGATTTGGGATGGAGCCAGATTGAGAAGACTAAGCCGGGGGGGAATGCCAATCCTTGCCAGGAAGATGACCACAAGAATAGTCACTCAACTGAGGAGGGCAAGCATTGCCAGATGACACAACTGGCTTGGGAACTTGAGAAAGGCCTCCACCCGCCCGTCCCTTTTTAGCATCAATGCCTTGGGGCACATTAGCTTTAGGGATATAAACTTGCTTAACCTTCTTCAAACAATTTGCCAAAGAATGGCCAAAGACCCCACATTGTGTATAGATCGACGAAATCCACTGATATCCAATATAGTATTGTGGGCATTTTGTGTACATTTCTAATGTTTATAAACTTAGATAATAAAAATAAGAAATATACCCTTCTTTTGCATTCTCACATTTTTATATCTTCATTCTTTTTGAATTACTAGATCCATTTGTCCACATTTTTGTGTTCATCTCCATACATATATCACTACCTTGTACCCATATTTTATAGTAATCCACTTTTAGGCATCTCGATGGCCCACATTCAAGATATGTAATATATCGGTAAGTTTATCAGACACTCCCTGAACTTTAGTCCTTTGGCCTAAACACCTCTTGAATTTTAAAATTCGTTCAATTAGTGCTTGAACTTTCCAAAATTAGTCATGACACCTCCTGATCTTTGGCCCTTTGAGTGGGTGTCATGGCTAATTTTGGAAAGTTTAGTGACTGATTGGGCAAATTTTAAAGTTCGGGGGATGTTTGTGCCAAAGGGCCAAAGTTTTGGGGGTACATGGTCAATTTACCCTATATATACATGTTGCAACCTTTGCTTCTCCATTTATGTAACCTACAACATGTAGCAATCTCATATTGTAGAATGCCTAAATGGTACCAAAATTAGTTTTATTTTTCCTTTTACAGTGAGAAACAAGAGCTAATATTATAATTATCACGTTACCATTTATCCTAAAACCTTGTGCTTGAAAGAAAGAGGCTCAAAGAAGGTGCACCACCATACATAGAGAAAAGGTTCACTATGCGCATGAATAATGGAGAACAAAAACATTTAGTAAGACTTGAGGACTTTCTTTGAATCAGATTTGAATCAGGGCTTTCAGCAACAAGAGATGTGGTGCCATGTTAAATTACAATTTATCCAGTCATCCTAAAAGATTAATCTTAGAAAAGAGGCCTAACAATGTATCAAGCTGTCACGAGAGGAACCTTCCCAAAGCTTATTTTTAATTTTTGTTGCTATTTACTGCTGTCTGTTACTTTCACTACTGCAATTCCTAAAATAGTAGTTAGTTCCCTTATTTTTATTGCCGTAATTCCTAGAAAGAAGGCAGTTACTGCCATGTGCAGGGAGGTTAGAGAATCTCGAGTTTGTTAGGGATGTAGGGCCCACCCTGACAGGAGAATCCTCCCAGACGCTGGTGTATATCCTCCTATTTGAACAAGGGGGAAAGCATATGAAAAATATCAGAATTCTTACAATTTCTCTCCTCTCTTCTCTGTTTTTTCTCTCTCATTCTTCTCTTTGTTCTCCCTCATTCTTCTCTTTCTCTCTGTTTCTACTCTCTGTTTGGTGTTTGGGTCCTTCTAATTCATATCGGAATTGGGAGGAAGGGCGTTGTCGGGCTGTGACACAAGCTTTCCCCTAATCATATTACTAGTTTCAAGAATCAACTTATCCATTTTTTTTTTCAATCTCCTTTTCATTCCTGTTTATTTATATGCAATGCTTTCGAATTGTCCTGTTACACCTTTATCCAAGGACGAAACCACGTACAGCCAACGGTGGGCCACTGCCCACCCTGGATTTTTAAAAAATTCTATTATTTATAATAATTTAAGATATTATTTATTTATTTATTTTTGAATGCCCACCTTGAATTTTTAAAAAATTCTGAATTTTGGGTATGTTGGTCGATGGGAATAAGGGTGTTGGGTGGTTGCCTCTAATTGCCGAAAACCACTGACCACGGTGGTTAGTGGCGATTGTTAGTGCGTTTACGCACGTTGGGTTTGGTCGGAAGTTTAAGCTTAGATTTACAAAATTTGGCCGTTAGATTTTGCTAGTTTTTGGGTATGTCGGTCGATGAGAATAAGGGTGTTGGGTGATTGCCAAAAACCATTGGCCACGGTGGCTGGTGGCGACTATCAGTGCATTTTTTAGTACTGGCCGAAAATTAAAAATAAGATATATAAAAATCTGGCCCACTTTTCTTTTGTGTATGTTAATCTCTTTAACTGTTTCTTTAACTGTGTTTTAATTAAAGGGATTAATTTTTTTTTATTTTCTGTTACAAATTTGTCAATCACATATTTGAAACTATGACAGAAAATATATTTTCTGTCATGAAGTTTGTCAAGACTTGACTACACAATTGAATTGGAGATCAATGATTGAATGACAGTCTCTCATGAAACTTATCAAGAGTCGACTACGTAATTGAATTGGAAATTAGTGATTGAACGACAATTTAATTGTGTACATTAAAAAATAGATATTTAATAAAATTGATAATAATGTTATTATGCGACGTTATTAAAATATAAAAATGCGTCAATTGTATAATTTATTGATATTTTTTTAATATTATATTATTTTAAATTTTTTTATATTATTTAATTTTTGCCCAACCTGGCGCCGCCCCTGCCTTTATCTATTTTCTTAATAGGTTCTGGAGTAGTTAGTTACAAGAATATAAGGCCTTTCTTTTCCTTTTATGTGAATTTGATATAGAATGGTCTCGAAACTGCATGAAGTTGGTTGCTGAAATCTTAGGCATAAACTAATGCTTACTAATCAAAATTTTTTAAATTGTTACTTCTTCATATTTATTTATTTGCAATGGATGTTTCCATTAATACTAACAACGACGAATTTGTTGTTATACTTTCATCTGCAATCTTCATCTTTTTTGCTTATTAACAATGATGAAATTGGTTGTTTTCAGTCAGAGCCTGTAATTCCGACTTCATCAAAAGCGGGTCCTTGGAGGAAGGCAAGTTTCAAGTTTGCAGAAGTTTAATTTTTATATATATATATATTTTTATCTATGAAATATTCCTTTTCACATGACTAGTATATCTCAGGCATTTTCTTGGTAGTTCTAAACCTTTTTGAAGTTTCAATCCAACACAGTAAACGAGAAGAGAATCATTCTTTTTTTGAGTTGAACGTATTATGTGACAGAGCATTTCTCTGGAATATCCTAAAAGAATTAATGAAAGCAACTGGGAATGAGGTGCCTGCTTTTAGGTCATGTGCTTGAGATTTAGCTTGCAGAAATTTTCTTCTTGTTCTCACGTTTGACATTCTCACCGCCCTCTCAATTTTGGAGCAGCTGTACACACACCTACCACTCTCTGTTCTGCCTGATATGGCAACTGCTCTTTAGTTATTCTTTGTTCAGTTGCTTAGCAAATTTTATTTCCAAATCTTTAGATATATTTACTGACGAAGTTGTTCATTTTTGTTTTAACTGCAGATGCTTCCGTCCAGGGATGCAAATTTTGTTGGTTACACATACAAAAATTTTGAAATCGTCAATGAGCATAGCGTTCCTGGCATTGGTCTGTACCAAATTCTATGGACTCTATACTAAGCAGTTAGCATTACCAATAATAATATTAATAAGTGAAAAATAGAAAATATATTGACACTTAATGGTGCAAAAACTCAATTCTTCTCCGTAGGCCCTGATTATTGAAGAGGAATTATCCTTTTACATGACATTAGGTTTTATCACAACTGTAAACTTGCTTAGAAGTGTATATATGTTGATTGACAATAATCGTTCTTTTTGTTATCTTTTATTAGGTGCGATAGAAATTTTGTTTGCTAAAGATATTTTGACATTTAATGTATTCTTGGATGCAGCTGAGTTAAAGAAAAAGACGAACAAGCCAAAGAGACCATCAATCAAGACATTATTCGGTGCCATTCTTTCCAATGAAATCTTGAGCGCTTTTTTTTTTTTTCTTTATTTTGTGGTTCACCGTGTTGATCAAACTTGTCCATTCTGCTCTCACAGAGGCGCCTGAACCTCCTGATGAGGTCTCCGAAAGTCCTGATCCACCCCGGCGCTTCTCTAGGCCTCCACAAAGTCAAAATAACCCTCAAAGAAGACGATGACTCCCTACAATTTTAACAGAAGACGCAGAAATGAAAAGAACAAGAAGCTAAGAGGAAACAGATCCAAAGGGTGTTTTTTCTTTTTTCTATGTTTAGGAACTAATCCCCTATTATTTTCTATCAAAGGCGGAGTTCTAGCTAGCTAGATGGATTTCCAGGGCATTGTGGGGATAGTGATTTCAACAAGGTTTAAATCTGTAAATCACCATATTAATTACTAGTAGATGTTACATAGTGGAGGTAGCTTCTTTCAGGGTTGCTTAAGCTTGTCATTTGGCACTCGTACAGATGAAGCCATGCGGATAAAGTTACTTGGTAGGATGTGCAGCTGCATGCATGCATAAATGCATTGATTGGCAAGGACGTATGGTTTACGGACTTATGTTACGGCACCGGGTTGGGTGTCGTAGAATGCTGCAGTTGGTGCAGTATTGTGCACTGGTTTATCTGTTTCTGTATAACTCGGAAGAATAATGATTTGGCCGAGTCCATTGTTCTCTCTAGGCACCTTAAATCATTTGAAGAGGGAGTCATGTGGCTCTCACGGGCATAGGCTAAGGGTTGGGACTGTATATATGTTGGTTTCAAAGAGCTATGAGTTTAGTTATTATATAGTTAGTGTAGGTTTCGCGTATAAATCTTGTCGTTAGATTTCGTGATTTAACTCCCCTATAGAAATATTGGCGCTGAATTGCGGGCCTTGAGATGAGAAGTTTTACCTTTTAGCCCCAAAGAAGCGGCCATGTGTTACTCTCTAGGCAACTTAAATCATATATTTATGTGCATCCCATTGCCAGCCTAGGAGCCTGTTTGATACTTTTAATTAATTGCATAAATTCATACATATATGTACAACGTTTATATACAATTTTAATTCTCACATATTTTTCTCTGTATTTTGTTTTACTCTTTTGAGTGAAAACAGAGACATTGTGGCCAAAAAAAAAAAAAAAAAAATTTAGATCACATATAAGAGTTTGAAGAAGCTTTCTCAACAAAAGTTTTGAAGAATGCTAAGACATACAAATAAGTGTTTAACCCTGGAAGTTCCCAAATGCCCATCCATAAAATCTTTCAAAAGTATATGGGAAAATCAAGAAGCTTAATTAGTAAGCTAAAATTAATCCTCAAAAATTGGACGAAGAAGTGGAGACAGTTGGCCAACAAACTGCTCGCCCATACAAAATAATTAACATTAGGGTAAATTACCCTTAGATTTTTCCCAGTAGATCGAGTTGTGACAGATTTGGATTGTGAATCTGTTAACAGCAGGATTGCAACTTAGACCAACGCTATGGTTTCAGCACTTTTTTTTTTTTTTGGGGGGGGGGGGGGGCACTATTTTTATTTTAGCAATGCTGACTCTCTATATTTTGGATTATTTTTATTTGCATTGTTGGTTTTATTTATTATATTCGTTGACTTTATCATGTTTCAGGCTTTTATTTAATTTTTAGTTTATATTAAAATTTGATTTGGATTTAAATTGTGATACTACATTAGGATAATACTTTGAATATGAAAAAAAAAAAGACCAAAAAAAATTTCGATGCAAAGATGAACAAGATTTGTCATAAAAATAATTCTAACAACATGACTTTCATCACTAAAAATATTTTGAATAAACAAACAAAATATCACTTTTTAGAATTATTGATATAAATATTTTTTCCACCATTGAGAATATGACAAAAATAGTCGTTCCCTTTTGATAATTTTGACTAAAATATTACTGTCATTTTTTTATGATTTTGTAAAAAAAAATAATTTCATAATTGTTCATATTTTTTTACCAAAAAAAGTTTGTCACTTTTACGAATTATTGACACAAATATTTTTGTCACTATCGAGACATTGACAAAAATATTTTATCACTATCGAATAATTTTGAAAAATTTGGTTTGTCAATGTTTTTAATTTGTTAAAAAAAATATTTTTCATTATAAAATGTGTAACAAAAAATTATGGTCAAATTAGATAATAAGTGACAAAAATTATTTAATCACATTAAAAATTATGTCAAAAAAGTTTTGTCAAAATTTCAAATTATGAGAAAATAGTTTAATAACAGTTGTAATTTCTTACAAAATATTTTTTATGGAAAAATACACTTTGTCACAATAAAACATATGATTTGTATATAAAACTTGGATTTATTGTGACTACATAATATCTATTGTGACAACTATTTTTTCTAATAATAAAATAGATACTAATCTGGTTTAAATGACAAAATATTCTTTGTCATGATATTGTAATAAAAATCGATTTTGTCACAATATATTTATTGAGACAAGCTTATTATAATTAACACCAACTAATTTTGTCACAATAAGTGTCACAATTATTATAATTATTATGATAAATTAATTTATTGTAAGAAACCTAAATTATGACAGGCGGGGATACAGAAAAAGCAAGGCACATTGGGTTTATGGAGCCCATGGGCTTGCCCTCCCTACTTCACCCATATATCCATCTGCATCTATATATGGCCAAGCCTGGGAGCCTTTTTTGATATTTCTATTATAGATGTGTAAATTCCTACAGATAATGCAATAACCATCTTCAATTCTCAAACCCCCCCTTTTTCTTTACACAATCAATACGTCATAAAGCATTTTTTAAATCACATAAGCAAAAGTTTTGGAAAATGTTAGAATATACAAATAAGTTTATAATCCTACAAGCTCTCAAATGTCCAATAATAGATTGTTTCAACAGTATATGTACAAATTATCAAAGCTTAATTAGGAAGCTAATCCAAACGCCCAGTAAGAATTAAAATATCACGCGACATCATGTATATAAAAATATCATATATACAATGTGAAAATGACTAAACATCTGAAGAAGAAAACAAAAACTGGTCAACATAATCAGTTTCTTGATTTCTATCACCTCCCACTCCCACCATCTTAGGCTTTTCTAGCAATCCATTAACAACTTAGTGTTGGAAACAAAAAGTGGGTCAATGAACTCATTATCAAACTCAATAATAAAGTAGTGCTAAATGTTCAGAATGACAAACAAAAAAGGGCTAGAACTTGACCACATGGCCTATTATTGAAGATAAGCCAAAGCCCATAACAAGAACCAAATAATTAAAGGGTGCCTTATAGAACAAGTCCCACGGGCCAAGACAGAAATATACACAAGCTAGCTCTTAGAATCCCAAAAACAGAAAGAAGAGATCTCCAGTTAGCTTGCATCTTAATTGTGATACATCTTAATTACACGTACAAGGAAAGATACATATAAATTAATTGATACATAGGAGAGACTTGGGGAAGTGCTGAATTAGGGGAAGAATGATGAGAAAAGGACGAGCACTGGACAGATGTATGTGGAGATGCTGGGGAGAGGATTTAAGATGATGGAGGATGAGGTCAAGAAGCACCTCCAACAGTTGAGGGATATTATTGGTGAAAAGTGTTATTTGGATACCGAATCTTGATATTTTATTGTGTGGTATTCAAGGTTGTTAATTAATTAATTATTTGTCTATAATTATTTACTCTATGATAAATAATAATCGATAAATAACTAATCATTAACTTTAAATATCATACAATATATATCAAAACTCTTGCCATTTCTGGTTATTCGTTATGTATTATTTTTATTTTTCTAAACTCTCCAGTGCCAAAGAGACATGATATGGAGAGAGAGAGAGGAGCCCATCTCTTTCAAGCTGCATGGTCTGAGATCTTCAGGAATTCCCCACTCGGCACTTGCATGGCAGAATTAAATAATGCTGAAAAAAGGTTTACAACTCCCCCATCATTTCCGCTGAGAAAACAGCCTTTCAACACTATCACTCACTCCCCATGTCTGAGTGGCGGGCCTCTCTCTCTGCCACAGCTTCACTAATTAATTCCCACTCACATTATAATGTGCACAATTCCTCCTTAGATAATTAATTAATTTTGATATTTTTAATAAAAATATATATGTCATTACAAATAGAATAAACTTATTTTCTTAGTCTTAAATAATAAATTTACTGTATAAAATATTTTAAAAAATGTCCTTACATTAACTTTAACAATACAATGACATTTTAAACATTTGATGTAATAAAATTATCATTTAAGATAACAATAATAATGACCCTTTCACAATTATAAGGCTTTTTTTTTAATGTATTATAAATTATTAATGAGTCACTTGAGCATAGTGACTAAAACATTATCTTTACAAGTAACCTTCCCATGCTTCAACCTTCCCCACACCAACCAAAACTTAAACCACATACAACAGTATTTCCTTCTCCTGATAACAAGCGTTAAGAGAATCAATCTTCCTATCCTGTTTGATATTTCTTTTTTTTTTTTAAATTTAAAGGGCTCACCAACTTTCCTTCCTATTTAATCATGTTTCTGTAACTTGCTAAACTATAAATCATGATTGTTGCCTTGCAACATTAAAAATTAATCATTGAGAAGTGAGAACATATGTAGAAGTTAATTAATGAAGTTTAAGCTTCCTTGAATTCTGACCATCTTTTGGAGCATTATCTGTTAGCCAGCCTTCTCCCCTGGTGGGAGCAACACTGAAGCTTTGCTTGTTGACATATATAAGATTTTGAGGTTAGAACTGAGTCGCAGCGCATATACATACATATATATATATATATGGAAAAATTTACAATATATAACTAAATAAAAATTCTCCATTAGTTGCACAGTAAGCCCATCAAATGAGAGGGAGAGAGAGCCATGGAATCTGTGCTGAACCCAATCTCAGTTGAATTTGGACATGCATGTGATCGGTGGGATTAAATGGATAGTGTCTAGTTAGTATAGCCATGGATATATATATATATGCTGCCTTCCACTTGCGAGAGACAGAACAATAGAGGTTCATGATTGAGTAACTTTCGGTTGCAGCACAACTCCAGATGTGACAAAACATATATACATACGGACACCTATATATATATATAAAGTTTGGGGAACTTGTAATAATTTTTTTAAATTTAATAAGTTTAAATAATTTGTATACATAATTATGGTTTAATTGAAAGTGATACATAATTAGTTTTAATTTCATGATCTAAAATTTGTATGATTTTTAAGAAATAGTAGCCAAAATAATAAAATTACAATATTCTAGCAAAAATAAAATAAAGTTTACAATAAGTATTCGTCAATGATCATTTATATAAATCTTGAAACTTGAAAATTAATCAAACGACGCTATTGAGCCAAGAAAATAAATTTGAAATATATAACCCAGGGTCGGCCTGCCGGTAAATAAAAAAGTTAATTAAATTAAAATATATAATAACATATATAGCACTAATATATTAAAATAGAAAATAATATAAATTAAATGGCTATTTTCCATAATGTTGAATTTAAATTAATATATAGATGACTAATGAAAGATCAAAGTTACATTTATCATGGGCTTGGAATATGAATATAGTGGTCCATATCTGCAGATCTCTAGCTAAATGGGCTCAGAATGAGATGTCTCTCGGGTCATTTCATTTTAACAGGGGCAGACCCTCATTCTTCTTTGTCCAGACTTAGCTTCGGGATTCCGTTTAGATTGTTTTTAAGTAAAATATATATTCGTGATATGCACATGTAAGTAAAAATTATTTAAGAACTTAACAATTCTAGTTTAGATTTTATTTTTTATAACTGGTGTCCTATTTTCAATATTAACCTATACAGCAGGTACTGATTTTACAATAATAATTATGTGACATAATACCATTAAATTAAATCAATTATTTCACTCACCAATTATTTTATAAAAAAACCATTTTTATATAAAAATGGTTCATCATTCTCCCATTATAGAGTCAAAAAAGGGACTCAAATTTAATTAAGATAAAGATGAAATTGATGGTAATGATGATGGTGTAAATTATGATGAGGGTGACGGAAACCGTGTAAAAGCATCTCGAAGAAGGTATCTAGTAATAGAGTGAAATCTAGCAACTCTGAGTGAGATTCTTTAATACATCCTCTTTGATTATTCAATTATTATATCTGCCTGCCTGCCTGCATATGCCTTGTGTATAGAAGTTCTGCACTTAGCACACAATTGTATACATAATATATTGTAAATCATATTTCGAATGGGTACTATATATATCATTTAACGGATCCAAACATTTAATGCATGTACATATATCTCACTCTCAAGATCTCTGTTCAAACTTGATGGCCTAAATATAATATATAAGCATGTTCTTGAGCATAAAATATGACACAATTTGGGAGCTTCTGCTGGACAAGTTGCCTGACACAAGCCCAGAATTGGGCATTATATATCCCACAAACCCCATACCAATTACAATTTGATGACAATTTCCACTGTACTGAATCCCCTTGAGACAGCATTCAATACCCAAGTACATGATAATATTTCCATGCTTCCCTGTATATATAATTAAGACTATGGTTTTTTATCAACGTGGAATGCACTTAAAGGGGCATGGGATCCCTAAATGATCCCCCCAAAACGAAGGCAGAAATTACCTTCTAATTAGACTACTTCTTCTCATTGGACGCAAAGTTATTTAGATGATCACATGGGGAGAGGACCACGTGCCACGCAATCCGAGGGCTTAATTATCCCTAACATTAAACTAATCACATGCAAAAGATGATGATTCTCGAATTCCCGATGTACATTATTTGCAAAGGGTTCTCACATTCTCGAGGTGATCTCATTCATTACGACCCCCCTCTTAAAATTTAAGAGTTGCACAATCAAGAGAAGAAGCTGGTAATTAAACCTTATATTTCAACTAATTAATTAGTGCACATTTGCATTTTAACTTAATTAATTAGCTAGTTTAAACTCTAGTCTAGTTTCCCACTGCATCTACCATATATATAGCCAAGCTAATAGGACAATATATATATAGGTTGACTTTAATATTTGGTCCTACTAAATAAGTAAGTCGGCCAAGTAAACAGACTTGGTGAATTTATAATTTTATCTTTACTTACTTTTAAAGGGAAAAAATATAAGTAAACAGGTTACTTTAATTACTTGCTTTTATCTTTACTTGATAGGATTAAAAATATATACGATATATATAATATATATATAGGCATTGTGGGATAATTTTAGTAGCTTTCAAAACCTTTTTTTGAAGAGAACTGTGTACGCTATAAAGTCATCACTAGCCTATATAGCTAGTTAATGTGGCTGTTTACGAGTGGCTATCGACTAATTTTATCATTTCCCTCTAAAGATTGGATCAAATACCAAACTAATTAAGAATTGTCAAGTTCAGCAGTAAGGTGGCATGTTGATATGGACCCCTACTTTTGACTTATTAATAAAGAATACGATGGTTTAGGGCGGCAAAATGCAGGTGGCCGGTAAATCCTAGCCGTACATGTAGACGGTTTGGATAGGCGGGATGATGGTGAGTGAGGAGGATGATGTCAAGAGCTGCGAGAAGCAAATTAGGCAATTGTCTCGCGTGCGATCACGGACACGCACAAGGCTGGCCAAGTGTGGAACAATATTAAAAACATGAGCTTTTGATTAAAAGAATCGGGAGAGCAGTCGTAAGCATCGAGGCAGGGTTTGGCATTATTTGAGGCATGATTTGGGTGATAAACTAGGGATTATTTTATGGGTAAGCCTCACATGGAAGGATGCTTCTGATTCTTAATTTGCTGGGGAAAGAGAAGGGAAGGGACCGCTTCTGGATTAGTTTTACTCGAACAGAATCCCAGTGGTAATTTGTTTTCTTGTGAGGGAGTTTGTCATGCAGCAACATGGGGGATGTGTTGTCTGCAGCCAATCAGTAGCTCAAGACTTAAACTAGGGTTTTTGTGGGATCCTTGGAACAACCCAAAACCCTTTATTTATATACGTATACATGTATGTATGTATCTATGTGGTGGCCTATGTCCTATTTAAGATGCCACCCATGTACAAATTTAGCCTGCAGGCGCCAGTTCTTATATTAAAGCGATATGATGTAGGGAAATAAGATCCAAAAAGGACCACTATATTGTGACCAAGTTGTCGAAAAATTAAATTGGGTGCTTCTTATAACTTGATTGCCTTGATATATTTTATGATTTTTATCACCGGCTAGCAGGCAAGTAGGTCAGTGGCATCATCAATCAGTTTATTTGGATACCTTCACGTAATATGATTTTTACTGTCTTCCAATCTTTATTTCCATACAAAGACCACCACATGATTTTTCCTGTCACAGAGAGAGAGAGAGCTAGAGAGAGAGAGAGAGAGAGCTCTGATAGACTAGGTGTTGGATGTGAATGGATAGAAAAGGATTGAAGAACTCCAAGGACGTGTAGAGAGAGAGAGAGATGAAAGGGCACAGTAGATTCTGAAAATGTCCCATCGAAAAACAAGGTCGGTGATTGCCTCTAGGATCATTGGCCCATTGAAAACTTCAATCCTCCAAAAACACTAAACAAAAGCCACACCCACAATAACAACATCCCCAGAGACATATCAACAATATTGCAGTTTCATAATTCTATTATTATTGTGTTCATATATGACCCTTTTTGTTGAGATAAATAAACGTTTCATTGCTTGAATCGTCAAGGCCTTCCAAAGCCAGAAAAAGACACTCAGCCCCCATCCATCTCTGAACGGGTCTGACCAAACTCCCCAAAAAGCAAACTTTTAGACCAAAATCATCAAAAGCAGATATATGTTATGTTATCTGATCACCTTTTAATTTCTCTCTCTAACCTTCCACCTTGTCAAAATAAACTCCTTTTGTAAACTTTAAAGTATGTTTGATGAGTAGTTTAATCGATGGTAAAAAGACTAATCTTCGTCCTTATTCATCCCACTAATTAAATTAATACAATATAATAGGGTGTAGATCTGTGCCTAAACTCTCATCATATGTAATCATATGAACCTTTCTAAAGACTGCTTTGGTATGTTCAAACAACAAACTTTGGCCTAATTAATATATAATTATATATTAGTAGCTTAAACACATACTTTTACACAATCATTGTGAGACTCAAATCTTGGTTGAAAGCTCCCCTTCTCTCCAAACATGAAAATTAAGTGGTAGGAATTGTCCCGACATTTAGTGGGTTCTCCAAAGGATATGAGATCAAGCAAAGATGCACCAGCATTTGGCAATACAATTACTTGATGAGTCAATCCCCCATATACGCCGTTGACTTAAAAACTCCCTCTCTCTAACACACAGTGTGTGAAGTAAAAAATTTGACTTTAATTAGGAGAGTCTCTAGATATAATATATGTATATATCAGGTTTATGTGTATGCAGTATTGGAAGCTGAAATTAATTTTCATTCAGAGGAGCTCAACTTAATATTTTTAGGAGTAACGTGAATTTCTTTGAAGTAGGTTGCACGATAAAGTATTGTTCAAGTTTTTAATAGATAATTAAATTTTATGGACCTTCATTGAATTTGGTGATTGGTATATGGGGGTGATTATGTTGATGGATGTAATCAACCTCTTGATGAACACACACAAAGGTCTTTGTCCAATGGTATATGCATTCAATTATTTATACTTGATTCGATTTGAGGGATCAAAGGTATTTTAATTATAATGTAGTAAGTATCATCTTTTAAGGTAAAGTACAAAATCAATTACTCTATTTTGATTTTAGGAGTTAAATTTCCCCTTTCATTTTTAAAAGTACTAAATAAGTTAATGTATTTTTTAACTAAACCCTAATTCGTATTTAGATCTAAATTACACTGCACCATCGCATTTGTATACAGTCAATCGCAATTGAAGAACTCTACTATATACCCAAATTAAATACAAGAAATTTAGTAGTGAAGTATGTACCTTGTAATTGGTGCTTTGATTTTTTGGTTTGATTTTAGGAATTAACATTTGATCTGGGATAGACAAAATATATACGACTTTAGATAGCATTTCAATAATATCTATGAAAATTAACGTGGCCCTGAGTCTAAAAATATGAGAGTTTATTTAAGCGTTTTAAAATTAAAAAGACTAAACTAACATAGGTCTAAAACATAAACATAAAAAGTAATTTGATACTCCACCCTTTTTTTTGTTTATCAAATTAAAGAGAAGTCATCCTTTTATTCTATTTAAGAGGAAAACAAAACCTAATTCTAATTAAGAACTAGTTAGGATAAATATGAAGCACGAGGTCGGACTTTGCTTTGGATGCATTAATTCTACCTTAAATTAGTGGAACAATCACTAATTTATCGACTTTCTATATTGGGATTTAAGATAAAATTCTCTCAACTATATATGTTAATTCATTTTCAATTTGTTTCCACTGACTTGCCAATTCCACATCCACATCCATATTGACACCTTTTGCAAGCTCTCTTGATCACCATATATATATATATATATATATGATTATAGTAGTAGTAGTAGTAGTAGTAGTAGTATTTGTTAACTCTGTGCTACCTAATTTGCAATGGGAACTAATACTTCAAATCATCGGGCTTTTTGATCTTTATTTTTTTATTCCTCTTTGACTAGTCAACTTTTTTTTTTTTTATAGTATTATTATTACAAGTTTTAGGTTTAGGTGTAGTCTCTCTGTAGTCTCTCCAAGCTTGATTGAAAGATCATTCCCGCCATAATTCACTATTTCTCCCCACCCTACCTTGTACTTATTAATTGCTGTCACTGGGATCGTTAATTTCAAACCTTGTGAAATCAGCAGTTGAGAATTGTCGCCCAGATAATTATATTTTTAGCTTTAAAAATCATCTTAATTGGCAAGTGATTTAAGATATTGTATATGAGAATTCTTTTACCCGCCTAGATTATTCTGTATTTAGCTAGACTAGATAGCATTAGACCAAATAGGTGAGTCGAGGGGGTGTCATTATATATAAATCCAACTATTTATTTGTTTAACTGTCTTGGATTAGTGGATTAATATTCTTGTAATTAATTAAGCTGCAAACTCACTTCATTAATATTACGATATATATATATATATATATTTAAAATACCCAAATCCTTGTCCTTTTGGCTGCTTGTCATAGCTTCATAGATGCCTCTTCCCCCACAAGTACTGACTAATCAATTTCAGAAACCGGCTTAGCATATCAGCCAATCCACTTTGGGGTCTTTCTTTTTCTCTTTTATGACTTCAAATAGGTGGTGTTCTCATTACCTGTGTTGGCCCACATATGATCAAAAGAAACATAGGTTTTAAGCCTTTTCTCTAGGTTAAGATTATCAGCCTTCAGACTAAAAAATAAGCTATATATACTAGGCCTTCTGTTTACAACTTTATAAAAGTTTTATGCACAACACGACTGAAATGATATAATAGATGGACTTGGACTCTCTTAAATATAAAAATCATTATTATGATTAATTTCTTTTAATGAAACTATATATATAAAAAAAAAATTACTTTATCCTAACCAGATCGCACGTTCGAGGAAGATTTCTCAACTTTTAATTAATTTTGTTTTTCCTTCTCCTACCCACTATTTATTTTTAATTTTTTTTTAAAAAATAACATCTTCAAATTCATGGGTAGTTAATTAATGTATCAATGAAAGCCCAAATATATATATAATTATAATTAATACCAATAAAATTCTATTTTAATAATAATATTTAATTTGTTTATGTGTGTAGGTATAAAATAAATATAAGACAGGCAAACACTGTTGTCATTCTCTATATAAAAATGGAGATACGAACGCGTCGGCCCCCCTTTTTGAAGGGTTCTCCGAAAAATGCGGCTACTTGCCGCCTCTTTACTTTTCCATCACGCCCACGCGTATTTATCAAGGGCAATACTGTCATTTACTAATTGGATGCAAAAATTGTTTTTATTAATTATTGGGTCTAGTTAATGTGATGCCTATGTGACAAATTAATATTTGTCATGCTTTGAAAATATAATCTTGCCCGAATAGCATCACTATGGTGATGTGATTTTTTGCATCATTAATTTAATGGAAATTAAAGGCTGCTAAAATTAGTGGTTGACAATATTTAAAGTTAGAGCCGTCCAGTTATTTTTATATAATTAAGTAGTAGTCAAGTTTAATAAAATACAAAGTTTCTAATTAATCATATATACTCATTGAAAATAGAAACAAAATTCATATTTAATATATTAGAGATAATTATCCCCCAATACTAAAAAAGATAAGTTTCGTATGCCTTTAGTGCAAAATAAAAAGATAAAATATATATTTTAATTTCTATACTTGTATTTTTTTATTTAAATACTTAATTTTTTGGTATTTTAAAAATGTCATTGAATTTGTAATTTCGAGTCAATTGCACCCTTAATTTTTTTGTTATTTTAATTACACTATTAAATTTATTATTCTCAATAAATTTGTCCAAGTATATAATTAATTCAAAATTGTATAATTTAGAAATATAATTAAAACAATAAAAAGTCTAAAAATATGATTAATTCGAAATGATGTGTCTTTAAAATAACAAAAAATTTAAGTGTCTAAATGTAAAAAATGTACAAATAGAGAAGTTAAAATATGTATTTGACCAAATAAAATTTGTGACATGTTACTTTAATTCTGGATCATTTAAGCCATAAAAGATATCTTATTACACCATTAATTATTCTTTATACATACAATATATATACATAATTAGTTGTTGAAAGCATAATTAAAAATATATATGGTTTTTATATGCTTTGAATAGTATTTTGGTATAAAATAATTTTATATATAGTAACATCATTTTCAGTGAAACGTATATTCTTTTTATTTTTATAATTAATACTTGCAATAATGCTAGCTAGCTGTTTAAATGTATCCTTAAAATCCGACCATTTTTGACGAGTTTTATTTTTCATCAGCCGACCCTTTATGTTCCCATTTCCACTTCTCACTTGAGCCGAACCCAAAAACAGACAAAAACACTGGCGAGGGAGAGAGAGAGAGAGAGAACAAAAGTACGTTAAAATAAGTGTTAAAATAACAGAAACAGTTGCAGAAAAATTGACCATTTTGATAATATCTTCATTAAAATATATATACATACATACATACATACGCATATAGAGAGAGATTAAATAAATAAATAAATAAATAAATAAATAAAATCACCCAGCTCATGAACGCCTATGGCCTAGCTAGCTAAATGGTTATCTCTACTTCATCATCAACTTACTTTTTTTTATATTACCAGTTTTAAACCCTTTTCTCTTCTTTGTTGCGTATGGCGACGAGCTGTTTTGTGAGAAAAGTCAGCGTCTCTCTCTCTCCCCCCCCCCCCGCCCTCTCTCTCTCTCTCTCTTCAAAACCAATATCTCAAGCTCTTTGTTTGTTTGTGAGGAGTAGCAACCCCAGTTTCAACTCTTAGAAAAAGCCTTGGGCTTGAGCTTTTTTCTCTCAAAATCCCATCTCCCAAACAAGTATTCTTCCATATACGGCTTGATCATCACATTCGGGTGCATGTTCTTTACGTCTGTTTGGTGAAAAACATACCAAACCAGATGAGAGCTTGTTTTCTCTTGCTTCCTCTCAACTATGTGTAGTTACTTTCATCACAGGATGGATAATTATCAAGGTGATTTGGCTGACATAGTCCGAGCCAGCGGCGGAGCCATAGCAGGCGCCGGAGCAGGCGAAGTCCCCGCCTCGAACTGGCAGTTCCTGGGCGATTCTTCCATGAATTATCCAGTGGATGATTTTGGTGATCCGTTCTCTAGCATGAGAGATCCGTTGCTTGACGAGCTTGAGATTCACAGTTCGGGCTTCTTCAACTGTTCCAGCAGTTCGGCGGAGATTATGAGAACTAGCGCTGAGGACACGGCGGCGCTTGGTGGAGGAGCAGGAGGCGGCGGCGTTCTTGTGGCTCAGAAGATTCTGGAGGAGGAGATGAAGAGACCTTGCAATATCTTCTCGAGGATGCTGCAAATCTCGCCAAACGCAAAACTGTCTGTCTCGCCGGGCGACTCGCCGGTGGTTGCGGCGTCGCCTCGGGCGATTAAGGCTTCTCCGTTGGCTCCTATTGAAGTGATTAGCGCTGGCACGTCAAAGAACTGCTTGGTTGAAAACTCCACGGCGGTTCAGATCTCGTCTCCGAGAAATACGGGCATCAAACGAAGGTACGAACTGGGTGAATTAATTATCTCAGAATCATGTTGACTAGTATTTGATCATAACTAAACAGCAATAAATAATGTTCATAAATGTAAGGAACTCAACTCCTTCTGAAAGGAAGCCTGCTTTTCATAATAATTCTATGAGGTTTTGATGATAGGGTTTAAAGCTCGGATGTTTTCATCTTTTCTGAAAGAATTCGTTGTATGGCTATCATTAGGAGCTCTTTGATCTAGATGAGATTACTTTAATCTCTTCTACATTAACACCAAAACATGCGCGATATGTATCTTGATGGGTTTTAATCAAGCTGAAAATGGTGTCAAAATATATAATATAAAGATACTTGGCTTTCAGGTTTTATCTAGCTAGAACTACTTTCATTTTCTCCAAAAACCACCTGAAAGAATCCATGTGGTTTCAAAGGTTAACATTTTCTCTAAGAATTTACCATCACTTTCCGCTTTTTCAAAGAAAAAAATAGGCTAAAATACGTACATTATAACTACAGTGAGGTATAAATATTACAACAGTTTTGTACCAGTTGAATCATGATTTGACAAATTTCCTTGATCCACAAGTTTTTCAGCTGATGATTTGACAATATATGTATCTAGTTATTGCTGTGCTGGGTTTATGTCTTTATGAATATTATATTAAAGCTATACCAATTTTGATCTAATTAATAATTAATTGTATCCCTGCAGGAAGAGCCAGGCAAAGAAGGTTGTGTGCATACCAGCACCAGCACCTGCAAACAGCAGGCCAAGTGGAGAAGTGGTTCCATCTGATCTATGGGCGTGGAGAAAGTATGGTCAAAAGCCTATCAAAGGCTCTCCTTACCCAAGGTAATTAACTAAATGCAATTAGTTCATGTACTACCATTATTTCTTGATGATAAGAAGAAAGCTCCCAATTAAACAATACTCATTCCTAACTACTTTACATTACTTAATTTGCCAACATTTTTGGCCAAAATGCAAGCATCTTTTCTTGTTGGAAAGAGCATGGTAGTTTAGCTAATTTGCATTGACAAATCGATTTTGACGCTTGGAATTCTCTTTTGGCAACTGTAGATCGTACAAATTTAACTAACCCAGTTTTAGTAACAGCGATAAGAGACCTCGGAGATACATGTATATGACACTGGCTTACAGATTACTGTGTCAAATTTTCATTTATAATGGGGATTGCCAGTCGAAGTACATATACAAGTTTGAATAATTTTGATGGAAACTGATATATATACTTGGAGAGGAGTGTTTGGAGAACATGTCAACATGATGTTTTAGTAGACTTATTTTGTGAACTATGAGTTTTTTTTTTTTTTTAAGTTAAATATGAGTTATGTTGAAGATATTTTGTATTTACTTTTGCAAGGCATGAATATAGAAGCATGAGATGGTTTTTCTTATCAAATGTACAACAAAACATAACAATTAGCCCTTATCTCATAATAAGAGCTTCATCTTCTTTCTTATCGCATGAAAAAGATTTTCTTGTTCGATTAAATTTAAGAACAAAATTGCACAAAATATTTGTTTAAATTAGCCCTTGTTTCATTCGAAGGTCTGATCAAGGCTTGCGTTAATTTATGTGAATTTAAATACACAATATTCCAGGGGATATTACAGATGCAGCAGCTCAAAGGGCTGCTCAGCAAGAAAACAAGTGGAAAGGAGTAGAACAGATCCAAACATGCTAGTCATCACCTACACTTCCGAGCACAACCATCCATGGCCGACCCAAAGAAACGCTCTTGCAGGTTCCACCAGATCCCAACCATCCAAGAGCACTTCAGGCTCCAAGAATTCCCAGGCCCAAAGGGAAACCAGCTTGAAGGAAGAACAAAAAGAAATCAGCAACAATAACGAGAATTTATCATCCTCCATCGCCACCGGAAGCTCCTCAACCAGCGGCCAGCCGGTGAAGGAGGAGATGGAGGAGCTCCAAAAGCAAATGGAGATGGATAATGAAGGTGAATTCAGTGAAGGATTTCCTCAGAGCTACAGGCCGGCATTGCCAGAAACCGGCCATTCCGAGGACTTTTTTGCGGATTTGGGAGAGATCGAGGCTGACCCTCTAAACCTATTGTTTGGCCAAGGATTCTCCGGCGATGAAGAGGGCGGAAGCAACAAAAACAAGGGGTTGGATCCATTTGGAAACCTGTTTGATTGGACAGGGAACAACAGCAACAACATTAACGACAACGCATAGTTTGGAGATCAAGCTAAGAGGGGTTTGTAAGAAGGCCTTGGAAACAAGAACTAAAACCCTAGAGATATAGAAGAAACGGACTTATATGTATACATATATATACTATGTGGTCCTGATCTCTTCTTATTTGGTTCAAGGTGATGTCATAAACCTTCCCATATTCTAGTGGGGGGAAGCTGCTGATTTTTTTTACCCTTATTTATTTATTTTTTGGGGGTTATTTTTGTTACTTTTTTTTTTTTTTTTTTGGGTTATTGTTATTGTTATTTACAGTCAGAAGAAGATGAGGACTAAAAAGGAAGAGTGCTGGTTGATTGGAAGCAGAGTGATGAGAGTCCCCACATTCTCTTCGGAATATTAGTGAATGGGACAGAAAGCTGAGGAACAGAAGGTTTCAATAGTAAAAACAAGTACATTGATCAGACATTGACTGGAAAGCTCAGGGGGAGATTGATGTAAAGATGGCACTCTCTCTCTCTCTCTCGTCTTTTAGTGGGAAAAATTATTCAATCCTGGCCCCTTTTGATAATGTGGGTGTTTGTAAAGACAAGAGAGAGATTAATTGCTCTTATAATTTCTCAGGGAGAGATCATATATATATATATATATATGTACACATGCCATATGTAATTACAAGCTTTGGGTTCCCCAGCTTTCTGTTTCTGCAATTAATCCAACTCATGTTTATTTTAATTTTTGCTTCAACAACTACTGTTGAACAAAGTAGAAATGATGATATCAATATGTATCCGGTTCTTACAAATAATAAATAAGGTATAAACGATTGCGTAGATGATTTTTTTTTTTCTAAGTAATTTTTTTTTTTTTATAATTTATATGCTACTTCAGAATAAGTTTGTCTAAACATATTAAATTACCAGAAGGTAAGTCCTTTTTCTCTGTAGACAGTCTATGAACGAAACTAAATTCCTGATTAATTTTGTGTGCCTGGCTACCAGTACCAGGGGTTTCACAATTAAACAAAAATTTTACCAGAGAACTACACAAGCCAGAGAAAACTGCAAGTACCAAGTCTCCTCCTAACAAGGTGGACATCTACTTGGTCAACAACATCATACCACCTAACAAGTTGTATGAAAGAGTTTCAGCTCTTCATAATTTTACAGATAAATAAAAAAAATATTATGCTTTTAAGGAGCCTTATAAACTCCTGTTGATAAAGATTTAATTAAGCTCTCTCTCTCTCTCTCTATATATATATATATTTAATACTTTCTTAATGAATTTTCAAAATTTTCTCTTGACATTCAAATATTGTGTGCTACGCACACAAGATAGTAATTTTGGGCGCTACTTAAAATTAATTTACAAACTCTAATACTAAATAATATGTCTAAAATCTCTCTAGCAACTTCTAAATTAATTGCTTGAAAAATAATTTGCGGAAGACTCTTTCCTTTGTCTTCTCTCCTAAGTTTAGACTCTTTATTACCACCTTCAGAGGTCTCATTCTTCTCCCACTTTCTCCCCAGGGTTTTACTAGCAATGAAAAGCATATGTCGATAATATGGCTCATTCCCTTTTTTGCCACTCATTAACTAAGATGAAGATCCCCCTCCTAACCCTTAATTAATTTATTTGTGTTTTGTTGCATCTTCATTGTTCCCCACTACCCTATTCACCTCTTCACCTTACCTTAATTCATTGACTTCATCATTGCCTCTCCTATCCCCTAATCAAATATCCATCTCTCTTTTTTTTACACCATCATTTCTAGAGCTTCCCCATAGCTCAACATTTCCTTGTAACCCTCTATTCATGCAAGATCTTGATTGCTCATATTTCGCAATTACGTTTGCCTTAGACCTTGGTATTAACATAGATCTTACCCGTATTTCAACTTTTGGGTTTGCGCATATTCCAAATTTAAGCCTTGCTCCTACTCCAAATCTCATTGGAGGTAGCAATAGAAAACTCTAACAACCCATTTGTTTGGAGTATAAAAGGGTGGTATTACTATAGTTGGGAGTAATACCATGTTTGCATGGTGTGTTTTTTAATATGGTATTAAACAATCTATGGACTAATTAGTCCCATTAAAGTAAGAGAAAATAAACCCACATCCCCCCTTGATAATTTTTTTTGGATGAATTTGCCCCTCATTTATAAAAACCATCTCCAACCTCTCTAGTTATTAGATGCATTCTCTCTCCTTTATCTTTCTTTCTATTCTCCATCCAACCCATCGATCTCGTTCTCCACTTCCACAAAACACCTCCACCATCTTTGATCATCCATCACCACCATGATTGGTCACCTCCACCATCTTCAATCTTTCACTACCACCATGGCCGATGACCTTCACCAATTTTTATCTTCCATGAGCATCGCGATTGGCCACCTCCTCCATCCTCGATTTTCCATAGCCATCACAATTATTGACTACCCTTACCATCCTCAACCTTCCATTGCCACCACAACTAGTCACCTCCACAATCTATAATCTTTTTTTAACCATGACCACAATTTTCACAATGTTTGGATTTGATTTTATGTAGGGTTTTCTTTTCCACCATCCTCAATCATTTCCTTCTTTTTTTTTTTTCCATATTTCTTCCATCATTGATTGCCTCGTCTTCTTCTTCGTTGATCATTGCCTCTTATTCCTTTTAGTCTCAGACTTTATAGTAGGTTATCATTGTGATTCTCAATCTCATATTTCATCCTCTTATTCTTCTTCTTCTATTTTTTTCTCTCTGCGCAAACCCAATAATGGGACTTCGATAGCTCAGGCCACATTAATTGGAGCTTTTTTCTTTTTTTTATATGATTATAATATATATATATTGTATGATATATATATATAATTATAAGACAAAGGGGTACTTTGTTCATTTGCCACTTAATTACAAGTAATACCTCATCATTTACATTTTGGTAGACCAAACATGGTAAAGTTATAATTGTTAGTTATATGCCTTAATGCTAGATTTAGATGACGTTATAAGGGCCGCATACGATGTATTCTTGTTATCATTAATAAAATAGTCACTTCTTCATTTATATATGTTCTCCATTCTTATGAATGAGTTCCTACATATCTTCTTAAAGATCTCACTCTTAAATTGTTAAGAATATATGAGCGGAATTCTTTGGTTTAAGAATCTTAAATAGTTTTCGGTCCTTAATTAGACTTCTTTGAATGAAGACTTCAATTAGACGATTATGGACTAGCTCATAATTTACTATTTTAATTAGTATGAGATACTAATGATAAATGATAGTGAATCACATGTCATATCGTGTGAGATGCGAATAGTAAACATGAGGATGAGTGTTGGAGAACATATAGTTGGAGAACATATACTCGAATGTGACATAAATAATAAATCACATGGCTAAAAGGATTAATGATTTGTTATTAGTTGCGATTGCTTAATTGATCCTTAGACTTGAGTCAATACAGTTGTTTTGTATATTGGTGTCGAGGATTTGTCGTCAGATAAAACCATATAATTGAGGAAGAGAATACTCTCTATGTGGCCTCTCTTCTACTAGCGTATGGAAATAAATTGTTGGATAGCATCTGTTAATCTCTGGCGTGAGGTGAACATCCTATCTAATCTTTGTTGGTGGTTGATTAGAAAAACCTCTTACCAGAGTGGAAATGATCATAAAGGAGTTTTCGATGTGTTATCTTAATTATAACAAATTAGATCTTGGTATGGTTATCAAGTCCAATGAGTTTAATCAGTCAATGGCTCTCATTCAATCAAAATATTAATTAATGAAAGAATTATATTACACAATAATCATCGGGCAAAATAGGATCACATAAAATATGACTTTATTGCCTTATAGGATCATCTTGATATAATACTAGTTGTCACTCTAAACCTTTCATGATATTTTGAGAAAATAGTGAGATTCTCAAAATAGGTCAAAGAGTTCAATCAAAGTTAAAGGGGTTTGACATTTCTCGATTGCTATTTGGAAGTGAACCTAAAAAGTCACATACTCGAAAAAGAAAACATCAAATTAGTGATGCTTAGTTAGTAATGAGCTCTTGATCATAATTAAGAGTTAATGATGGTAAATATTGTTAAGAGTTAACAAGAGGTCAAGGTATCATTAAAAGTTAACGAAGATGTTGTTAATTAAAGAGTTAATAGGGGTTTAAATTTCACTAAGAGTTAATGAAAGTGCTATTAAGAGTTAAAAGTAGGCCCAAGTACAATTAGATGAAAGTTTCAATGGAAGACACAAAAAATGTTGACCGATTGTTCAAACTGGTCGATTAGCACCAATTAGGTTTGAGAAACTATTGACTAGTCCTTAGAAACATTCAACGGTATTGTTCAACGGGATTTTGAAAGCGAGACTATTCTTTCATCACTTCTGTCAACAGAGCATTAAATGCTTTGCTAAAACTTCATTAAATGCACTGACCACTATGTTAAATGAAATGAGAGACAAAGGAGAATAAATGGGAGGGAAATGAGAATGTCCCAATAAGCTATTAAATTTGAACTCTCTCTCGGCTACTTGCTGAAGGATTGTTGTTCTTCTTTCTTCTTGCTCCAATTTTCTACAAGCTACCATATTTCTTTATTGTTTTCTCTTTCTTATCATTTGACTCTTGCTCATGAGATAAGCCTTTTGTTTTGAAAAGAACCCGTAGCCATCTTCCCATCACCTTTGCTCGGTCTTGACTAGCACAAGTGATCAACAAAGTGTTTTAGTACAGCTAACAATATAGACTATATAACTTGGTTTTTCACGTTTGTGGAAGAGACTTAATTAGTCAACCAAGGCAAGGAACTCGTGAAGTAAGATCGAAAGGTTCAGGACAAAGCACAAAGGAACAACCGAATCAACTTCTCTCCATAAGAAAAAAGTTACTATTATGACTTTTCATTTCGAATGAAAATATGCACATGGCTGAAATAGCTGAGTTAGTAAGAGATTTTTCATTTCATTTTAACTGCATTTACATGTTTTTGAAAAATATTTCTCAAAATCCTTATGAATCTCTTTCTTAGTGTAAGTGCATCTTTCAATAATCTCATGTAATACTTATTTTACCAAACACAAGATAATATATTACTTAATCCCCTCACTATTTTATCCTATTGTTAACTTTATTTCTTTACTATTTAATTTGGATACCAAACACCTCGTAAAGCTTTTTCGAATATCATTGTTTTCTCCTAGGTGCTTTACCCATGGAATCTAGGGATTTCTCTACAAAAGAACTGGTATGGAAGCTTGTCCAATAGTTTCAAGCCCAACTATTACACATTTGGTTATCAAGCTTAGCAAGTTCAATATCAAAGATGATGTATTAATGCTTCATGTGGGCATATATATGAACCTAGCATGTATAACCATATCCTCCACCTCAGTTCCTTTCATATTGGTTGATCAAAGGGTTATCCTTTCATGTAGCTAGCTACTTTGCAATCATAAACTTTTTGTTGACCCACATCCTTTGTTATTCGCCACCCAAACCCTCTATTAATCTCTTTCATTGCACCACCATTGTATTCTCAAAGGTCAATCCCCAAAATTGGCCACCCAATCCCATTACAATCATTGCTTCAAAACAATTTTCTCAAATCGAACTCAACAAAACGGCCCATCAAAATAGCCCTCTCATTGCTGACCTCTCACCATCGTTGACCTTCGTGCATGTTCCCTCGCAACTTTGAATCACCTCTCTTCTCCTAGATCCTACTCACCCATGCTCAAATCAACTTTATCATGGTCATAGACCCTCATTATCTCTCTCTTATCATCATCTTTTCTATAGTGTCCTCTCAATGAATCCCTCGTCGCCTCTACTCAAATGAGCCTCTAATAACTAGGTCGCCCTAATGTAACCTTCCATTGTTTGACTTAGTGTTGACTTTTGCCTCTTCGCTCTCGTTTCCTTACCACAATCATGAGATTTATTGTGTGCTTGTTTTGGTTCTCAAAACCCATCACATACACCATCATACGTGGGTGATTTTTGAGCTTGAGCACAATATTTACTATTATTGTCTTTACAAATCCAACAAGTACAATTCTTCCCTCTAGTTCCTTTCTCATTTTTGTAGTATTAAGATTCCCTTGTTGCCTACAATAATTAATATTTGTATCATTTGCCTTTCTCATAGTGCATCGACCTTAATTTTTTTTTAAATCAAATTAAAGTGCATCAACCTTTTTGGTAATTTTAATCCCTTTTAGGGACATTAATTAGAGGTATAATGTATAGCTTCCCCATGGACCTGTTTAGGTCTTTTTTTTACCCTTTTTAAGGAACAGTAGAGCTATTCAGTGTTCCCTCAGGATCTTTGGACTAGTAATAGGATTGAAAATTGGAGTTAAAGGTTTCTGCTTGCTGGATCTAATTTTGAGTGTAGATCTATCTATGTTGTGTGTTGCTGAGCGACCTTCAAAGGAGCTGATTTTGTTGTTATTTCTACCCAGGATTTTCTTCCATGTTCAATTTTCTTGTTTGTTGTGGGTTGATTTTGGGTATGTTCTTTTTCTTCATCTGCTGTTGAATCCTTTGACTGCAGTCCCTTAGGATTTGCCTGTTATAAACTTTCTGGGTAAGCTGTCATTTTTAATGTTTTTCCCTGGAGATAAAAAAAGGGAAAGAAAACGGGGGCGTTGGAGGATGAAAACGAAACCGACCATCAGACAACCATGGTACTAGCCTGAGCTGTGTATGATCAAAGCCAGACAAAAGTTTTAGCAGTAAACTAGACATAATTTGGGCGCCTAGTTAGATAGTTTCGAACGAAAAGATCAGTTGATATTAAGACTTAAAATGATGGAATTATGAGGGGGCAAGACTGCAAAGCAAACTAACTCCGGATGGCCCCTTCAACAGTGAGCACGTCATTTCAATATTAATTTACATTTGATGGACCAACAAACTGAACACCAGTACCCTCCAGCTCATGATCGGTTCCAAACAAACATATATGTGAATTCAAGTTTAGAGTTGGCTAATCAAATGCTTTTTACATGTTAAACTGTGATGTATGGCAACTTAATTCATATTCACTTTGGCATGTGTATTGCTTGCAATTGAGAGGAAAGATATTGGAGCATAACGTATGTTTGTTTGTGTTTATTGCTTGTGCATGCATGCATTTTGAGTACTTGTTTTTTCTTTTTTTCTTTTTTCTTTTTTTTGTGTGCTTCTTGTCCTTGTTTTTCGTTTAGAAATGATAGTATATTTAAAATGACTGTCCATTGCCGTAGAGGCCATGTTTGTTGATTTCCATGTATCATAGAGAAACTGCAAAAGCAGAAAATGGGTAAGATCAACTTGGAGCTCAAGAGTTTTTATTTTTCCATACTTGGACAGGGTATAGCTTGGAGTGAAAGTTAATTTTTCTATATTTAGTTTTTTTTTTTTTTTCATTTCAAGCGTTTTATTTTAAATTTTACTTGATGTAAAACCATATGAATATGAAAAAAAAAAATTAAAAACAAGCAAAACAGGAGTACACACTCAAAATGCTTTCTCAAACAGTATCCAGAACTACAAACATATGTTTTACAACATTGGTTTCTGCTTTACATCAAGAACTAGAAACAAACATTGCATAGAATTTTCATGTAGGTGATATGCTCAAGTGGCCAGGCGTTGCATTAAGATGAAATTCCTAATTAAACACATGTCAGAATTTTGGCTTGGAAAAGCATGGTCATTCTTGTACCCCCATGGGTGAAGGAAGCAATTCCTCTACGCAACTTATTGAGAGGAATAGTGACCCTAAGTTCTGTCAAATCCATCAACTTTAATGAAAATTTTCATGGCTCCTTTCAATTGAAGTCACTTCGTCTGGAGGAAAAAGAGCAGTGTAAAGTTTGTTCTTCTTTGTTTTTTTATATTAATTTAATGGGTCGATCGGTTTCCCATATTTGTTTGATGGGAGGGGGTCATTATTTGTTTGATGGAAATCTTTTTGCATTTTAGGGTTATTGGGGAGACTGTACTGCTTACTAGTCATGATATTCCGAGAAGAAAGGTAAAGGCCCATCACCATTTTGGTCTTTTTAGGAGGGTTTTCGTGAGAAAGAATTTGCCATGCTTCATGCTCTTTTCTTTGCTACCTCAAATCCTTGAAATCTTACCCATGATTTGATGTTTCCTTGGTTGTTTTGTCAAAGTTTAATCATATGTGTAATCTTATCTTATCACATCACTCATTTATAAGCGCGCTGTTATAAAATTCATTAATTAATAACAGGGGCATTGAATTAACGTTTGGAAGGGAAAGGTTGTGAATGGTGAGAGATCAGATCAATCTACCTGCCCAACTTCTCAAGTCTTGTCAAAAAGTAATTTGACATAACAGATTAGTTTCAGCCAGTTAATTAATTGACTCAGTATTTGTATTTTGTTAATATGCACATCATGTTGAAGTTACATATCTTTTGGATGTTTCTGTTATTTTTTCAGATAACTAGTTGATTTTAATTAAGACTAAATTTGGTGGCTAACCTGTATTTAATTAGTTGGAAAAATAAGTTAAATTGATTCCCCTCAATTTTTTTGATTTTTTTAAATTGAGTTTTTTTTTTCATAAATTCACCTTTAAATTTTTGAAAATGATTCATTTGTTATAAGATGCTAGTTTTTTGTTTTTTTTTTACTTTACCCCTAAAACTTTAGCCTTTTCTTTTTTTTTGCTCAAATTTATCTTTAAATTAAACTTTTTAAAAAGTTTATAGATAAATTTAAGTCAAACAAATTAGGAACTAAATTAACCAAAACCAAAATATTAATTGAGAGGTTATAAAATTGGCCTTTTTTTAATTTAGCTTATATAGAATATTTAGAACTTTTTAGTGACTATTTTGGTGGCCACCAGGAAAAACTCAATTTTAGATAGAGTTATTTGTATCAATCAGCTAAGGCCACCACTAAAAGTCACCATTTTGTGACACTAACCAAAAATTGTCACAAAAAAGGTTATTTTGTGAGGGTTAGTTGTTTTCGTCACTAAAAACACTTTTTGTGATAAATTTTATAATCATGACTGAATTAGTGTGTTTTATGACTATTTGTGACGATTAGATTAGCCGTCATTCAAGGTTATCTATAAGTATATATATTTTCATTTTTCACTTTTTATCTTTATTTATCAATATATTATTATTTTTAACAATATATTCATCAGTTACTACGAATAAATAATTTCTATTTAACTTGCTCTTTTGCACGGAAATATCACAAATAAATCAGTCGAAAAATATAAAGTTCGAAACAATATTGATTTTTCCTTCCATAAAATGGCCATTAAAGTTTATGAAGAGAACACAAAGGTTTCATGGGCTCTGGCCCTCTTAGTGAATGTTGGTCTGAACTCGTCAATGATGGGCTTTAAAATTGGGCCACTGATCAAAGTTCTATCGGCTGTCAATGATAAATTTTCTTATGTCCATAAGGTAGCATTTCTAGTATATTTGTTTCACCAAGCATAAAAGTTATCTTCTTAAAATCGTTAGCCCTCTCATAAATAAATAAATAAATTGAACCAATTAACTTCTATAATCCCCACAAAATTTAGTCGAGAATTCGACTAAATACTATCATTTGAAAATTAATCGAGTTGAGCTGAATTTTGCTAAGTTTAAGTTTATTTATTAATAATTTTACCAAGCTCAAATTTGTTTCCTATTTGAATTTAAGGTTGGAACATTAAGAACTTTGCTAAATTTGGTCGATTTTATCTAATTTACACTAAATAAGTTTATGTACCGATGAATTTTAAATTTACATAAAATGAGTTTTAAATGTAGGTAGACTTGCAATCCATATATTTTTTAAGATTATAATTACAACATATATTTCATGAGTACAAGTAAATAATTTTAAAGTCAAGAATTAAAGTATAATTCCAATTACAATAATACAAACATTTGGTGCAACCCAAATATTGGGAAGCTCAAATTCAATGCAATTTCACCTAAGGGGTTCAAATATCAATTCGAATAGCATCAAATTGAAATAGTCAATTTGATTTGAGACTAAGCATAATTGATTCAATCTTTCATTTGATACTAATATAAATTGATTTTCGATCTAATATAATATAATCCGGATAGAAAAATTAATTGAAAAATAAAATAAATTAAATATTATGTGATACTATTACTATATATTGTATACCCACAACATAAAAGATATATAATATATTAATAATATACTAAGGGTATGTTTGGTTTGCGGGATGGGATAAAATAAATTAATAGATAAAAATTATTCCCAATTTAGTTTGTATTTATACCCGTGAGATACTTTATAGGATGGTTATATTTTTTTAGTTTTGCAATAAATACTTTATTTTTGTTTGGAGGTTAAACGTACATTTTTTTTAATTTTAACTTTGTATTTTTTTTTCATTTTATGTTGAAAATAGAAAAAAAAAAAAAAGAAGGTCAAATCACTTAAAGTCTGGATCAAACGATTGGCTTCTGATCTAACATTTTTGACAAATCTAATATCAGTTGAAAAATGATAGAAAGTCTAACGGGCTTACCGATAGGCTTATTGAAAGGGTAAAAAGATGATTTTGTCCCTACACCCTGCTCTCTCCCTCATTTTTTCATAGATTTTCTCCCTGTTTTGTGCATCTTCCCTGTCATGGGCGTCGCCATGCCTTGTTGGCCTCATCTTCGTCGTCTCTCTACCATTGCTGTCTCGCCGACAGTCGCTTTGTAGATGGCAGAGAGGCGACGAAGATGAGCTCAGGCGACGACAACGAGACGCGACGGCCATGGCAAGGGAGACATGCAGAGCGGGAGGCAATGGCCCACTTTGTAAATTTATAAAATAAGCGGAGCCAAAATTATCTTTTTATCCTATTTTTATGAGCCATTTAATAGGTCCATCGGACCCTTTAGAGCGACTCATAGCACTTTCACTTTCGGTCGATCTAAGACCGGTTGGATCCGGCTCTGGATACGATCCATCCACTTGATCACCAACAAAAGGGGTCTTAAATGCGGAAGCCGGAAAGGGTACCGCTTCTGCGTTCATGCGATGTGGCGCCATTAGAATTAGAAGGCTGCGTGGCGCGCCAAGATCCAATAGCTTTCTCCCATCCGTAACAAGTAGCAGCTGTTGGGTTTCACAGTAATTCCCAGATGGAAGAAAGGGGCAATGAAGCTTCATCATCTTTTGAGCCATCAGGGCTACATGGCAACCCCATATGTGACTAGATTGGTCAGGAGGGCTATAGCCTCTTCCTTGTCCACTCGTGCGTTTTCGAAATGGGAGGGCTTTGGCGTTTCGATGGTCCAAGGAGCGTCCAGGGGCATTGGACTTGAATTTGTGAGCCATTTTCCCACTTTATTCATTACCCACAATTCTATTCATTGATCGTCTCTTGCTTTTGGGATTCTTATTTCGAAGATGGATTTGATCTTTCTTTTGCATTCTGTTGCGGAAAAAAAAAAAAAAAAACGTATTTTGAGTTGGTTACGACGCTTCCATTTCCGGTGTTGCTTGAAGAATAGTGTGTACTCTTGTCCTAAACAAAATGGATTCTCTTACGCAACTGTTAGCATTGTTCATTGTGCGTTTTAGTTTCTTTCACATTTTGCTTTCTGGGGATAAGTTACCCTTTGGTTGGGGTTGCTTCTTTTAATTTCCAATGGGGTGTTTAGAAGCACACTGACTCTTGTTTATTGGTGTACCATTATTGATAATTTTGGTAGTTCTTAGAGCATTCAATTTCGGCCCATTTAACCTATTGGTCTGTATGTTTCACCTAACCCTATCTGTTGATGACACATTATAATCCATTGAAAAGAATCTTGAATATTTTTAGAATAAGGTGAGTATGCTTATTCTGCTATGAAAAACAAGAAACTCCTTTGTTTTATAAACTTGGGCGTGCATAAACTCATTGTAATTGCTTTTATAGGCACAAGTAACACCTGGACACTTGGTTGTTGGTAGTTTTCTGAAGAAGTAAATTTATTGGTTGTTAAAATATTTTAAATTTGGACTGAAACCTTAGTACACATTAATTTCCAAGGCAATTATGACTGTAAATGGTCGGCTGGTGTCCTTCAAAATGTGCAAGTCTGTATGGACAGTACCAAGGTTTTTCTAAAATAGTTCAAGTTAAAAAAATCCTCGCTGAAAATTTAATTCTTCAAATTTGTTCTCATGTATTATTTGTTACAGAAAAAAAAAGAAAAGAAAAGAAGAAAACTTTGTATGAGACCTAAGAATCCTGTTTTGTATTTGTGATTGTGCAGTAAGTTGACTTCGTTTTTTCAAAATGTAGTCAAAACCCAGGGTTTTGTTACTGGGCTTTTCAAGGAAATTTTGATTAGTCTGATTGCCCTAGTTTGGTAATTCACTGAAAATCCTTCTTTCAGAACCTTTTGTTGTGCTGGATAAAATAATGGTTTCTCTGATGTTAACTGGTGCAATAAGGGCACCTGCCCTTTCTAAATGCTTTTTGATGTAAATGGCTACGGAACAGCAGGGAAGAATTGCAGAATGTAGAGAGAAAAGAAAGAAACGGGGAAGAGGAAGAAGAGAATAAGCTTGAGAAGAAGAAAAGCAAATTAAAGAAGCAAGAGGAGAGAAAAGCCGAGAGAGGAGAAAGCTCAAAGAATGGAAATCAATATCATTTAATCTTCAAAAACTGAAATTTTCACCACATTATGGGCCTTATTTCTAGGCAATGAATGCATAACCTATCTAAAAAGTAACAATCTAATCAAAATATGAATTTAAATGTAACTCTATCTAATCCCTAAATCAAATATAATATAATTCTATCATCTAAACAATGATGACAAATCAAAAAAAGATAAATAAATCCCTGTCAGAGACTGATTTATGTTGTACTTTTTTTGTCTTTTTTTCCCTTGCGTTCTGTGATCTGATTTGTGCCATACACAGGTTAAGCAATTGCTGGAAAGAAATGAGAAAGGTCATGTCATTGCTACCTGTCGTAATCCTAATGGAGCAACAGGCCTTCTTGAGGTAAAAAATAAGTTTGAGGAACGCCTGAACATTCTACAGTTGGATCTGACTGTTGAAAGCACCATCGAGGTTATGTTACTCTCTCACCTCTTCTAACATTTTTTCAATCAACATTAGCTCTATGAATATTTGGGTTGAACACCCTTGATTCAATATGCTGGTGTCATTGAGGTACTGGATTTGTTTATTCAAAAGAATGATTCAAAGAATATAAACTTAGAATCCTACAACCATTTGGGTGAAGTTAATTGTGCGATTTCGAAGTTTCTTTCTCTTCCTCAGGAATTTAGAATGGTTTTTTCTTTTCTAATACTTCCTATCTCCAGTTTTGCAAGTCCAATGATTCAATGTTGTACTTCAGGCATCAGCAAAGTCCATAAAAGAGAGATATGGCTCCTTAAATCTTCTCATTAATGCATCTGGCATTCTCTCAATACCTGATATTTTGCAGCCAGGTACTAAATGATACTTCATTGCTTGGTCAAGGATATTTTAACAGTAAACTTAATGGACAAAAGTATGCAATCAAAATAGTGACTAGAACTCAGTAATAATAGTTTGTTATTTCCTTTTCTTTTGAAGAACTACGTAAGTGATTACACTTAACTTCTGAATTTCCATTATAGAAACAACATTCAACAAATTACAGAAATCATCTTTGTTGCTGGCTTATGAAGTTAATGCTGTGGGCCCAATTTTGGTAATCAAGGTATCCTCACTCAGCTTCCACTGCAGCAGTTGATTTTAAATGGCATCAGTCTGTTCATCCCCATTGGTTTGTGTTGGTTAACGTAATTTTGCAGCAGAAAATTAGTATATTGAGTGCTAACAAAATACAGAAATGTCATTGTTTCAATGATTTGGTAAATTTTTCTTCCATATCCACATTTTCTAAATTTGGTTATTGATGGATCAAAGCTAAAATGAGAGAACATCCATATTCTGGACAATGAGTTTCTTTCCTATAAATTATTTTAGTATAGGCAATTGCCCTCCAAATTACAGTTCTTGGTGCCGTCAGAGGATACATTTAATATAGGCGCCTGAAAATGATAAAACATGAATATCAGAGATGCACCTAACGGCCTGCTCATGGTTGTCACTCAACTGTTATATCCAACAGTAGAAGGGAAAATAATTTTTGACTTAAAGCATATCTTGTCATGTGACATGGGTAATGAAAAGTGGTGTGCTTTCTTAGGGTTGGTCATCAAACAGGGACTTTAATTAACCAGGTTGTGACAAGTAAAATATTTTTAGCTAATAAAAAAAAATTGTGATGTTCCTGTGTGTTAGATTGTGGAGGTTAGGCATGGATGAGTCAAAGACAAGTACCCATACTTGGCACCCACACTTGAAGACACGAAGTCTACCAAGTTCATTTCTCATAGAACAAGTGCAGCAAAAACAATGATTAAAGATCACAATTTGTCTGCACTGTACTTTTATATCATTAATCTTTTTGGGCCTTAATAACTTGAGGGTTAAGGTGCTTCGAATGCACCTCAACCAATCAAGTGAGCACATGCAATTGAGCTGTATTAAGTACACTTCAATTAATGCACCTAAATTCATACACTTCAATTATGTATCCTCATTGAATACAGGATAGAAAAACCCATAGCTTAACGTTAACTCCTTGCATTTTGTGATTACATGGAAGCATATGTGGCCTTTGCTGAAAGTTGGGGGCCATGGAACTGAAAGAGATGTTGCAGTTGTGGCTAACTTAAGTGCCAGGGTGGGATCCATTGGGGACAATCACTTAGGGGGATGGCATTCATATCGATCTTCTAAGGCTGCACTTAATCAGTGTATGACATACTCCATAACTTCTTTGCTTATGCTTTCTATTTTTTAATGTGTTTATATACATATTAAGAATCTAGGTTTCCATTTTCAAGGGATGAGAGGAAGACCTGCCATTGGTTTGTCAATAAAGATAATTTCAAGCTTATATGCATGATAGAATTATAATTGTCTTTTTTTTCTTTAATTTCAATAAATTTTATATTAATAACTGTGAACTATTTATTCCTTCAAAATTTTCCCTTTAAAGTCTGTCACTAAATCCAACATGTCAAACTAACATTATTAAACATATCAAATCAGCTTCTCATATTTTTGGAAATACCTTATGTTATTTAGTTGTTAATTCGTGTGTGTGTGAGAGAGAGAAAGAAAGAGAGATAGTGAATATAGAACCACTATAATACATGCCTTGCCCTCTTACCCAATAGAAACATTAATGTTCCAGAAGTTTTGAGCTTTTCACATCTTCTGAATCCTGTGCATCTATTCTAAACTGGTCTAAACATGGTATTCCTCTAGCTCTCAGATCTCTTTGGCTTGGCTATCACAACAGCATTTCTGGAAACATATTTGCAAGCATATATGGATCTCCATTTCAGAAGCTTTTTGGCTGTATTCTGTTAGGCCTCCGGTACTGCGGACCTACCAAGGCGCTACAAGAATCAAAGGAATGATGGTGACACAGCTGGATGGCGTAACAGCCAGCATGTGCGCCAAGGGTAGAGTAGGAACTTGGCTGGTTTGTGTAACAAACCAACATGTGCGTAACCAAATACGGTTATGGAGGGGGGATAACAACCTATAAAGGGGGATTAGAAGAGAGAGAAAGGCGTGAAGAATTTGGAGTTTTCTTGTAGGAGAGACCTGGGCCTCTCAAATGCCCAATCTTGTTGCTTGTTTACATTTTTTCCTTGTAATTTGGAGTTGAAATACAACAGAAACTATCCTATTTCATTGGAATCCTATCTACTATCTTGAATCCCATCAATTTTGGTATCAGAGCATTTGTCGATCACCATGGTAAATTTAACTGAGAGAGCAGGGGACCTGGAGGAGAAGGTCAACACGATGATGGGAGAGATTCAAACCATAGACTGGAACGTAGCAGAGATGCTCGAACAATTCGCCATCATGCGAACAAGGTGGGACGAACTGGAACGCGAGAGGAAGGCTAAGACCCATGGGAGCAAATGGCCAACATAATTTACCCCAGATTCCGAAGTGACCCCGGGGGGCGGCATGAACCGGAGAATGGAGGGTGGCATGAGCGCAGCATGGCGACAGGAAGGGAGAGGTTGGCGACTGGAGATGCCAATCTTTGAGGGAGACAATCCGGATGATTGGATTTTCAGGGCGGAGAGGTACTTCGCGATCAACTAGTTGTCCAATGATGAGAAGATCGAGTCTGCTGCATTGTGCTTCGAGGCAGGGGCCCTCGCTTGGTTCCAGTGGGAGTCTAAGCGCAAGGGGATCTGCAATTGGGAGGGGCTCAAGCAAGGTATTCTCAACCGATTCTGTCCAACTCAAGAGGGGTCGCTAGAGGAGAGGTTCCTGGCTCTCCGACAAGAAGGGACTGTCAAGGATTATCGGCTAATGTTCGAGACTTTGGTTGTGCCAGTGTTGGAAGTCTCTGAGGCATTCTTGAAAGGTCATTTCATTAACGGCCTTAAGCCAGAAATAAGGGCTGAGATCAAGGTATTGCAACCTAGGGGGTTGGATCGGATCATGACGATGGCTCAATGTATCGAGGATAAAAATGCAGCCATGCTCAGCTGCAATAGGACGTTCGGACCAGCGAGATGTAATTTCCCTACCCACTCTACAACCATTGTCATTCGACCCCCTCCCATACAATCAAGAAGCCCGACTCTTTATTCGAGAGTTGTTAGTCAGGCGAGCAACAAGCTGTCAGTGGCTGGGAGTGGCAGCAATGTCCCTTTCAAACGACTCAGTGAGGCCGAGCGGAAAGCCAAAAGGGAGAAGGGTTTATGTTTTCGTTGTGATGAGAAATATTTGGTTAGCCACCAGTGTAAGAACAAGGAGCTGCACGTTATGATGATTTATGATGAAGAGATGGAAGAGGAAGGAGTCAAGGTGGAAACAAGGGAAGGAAGGGAAGAAGAAGTGGGGCAAGGCAGCGAGGTCATTGAACTCTCAATGAATTCAGTGGTTGGATTGACAACACCGCAAACAATGAAGTTGCAAGGGGATATTGAAGGGCAGCCAGTGGTAGTACTTATTGATGGAGGGGCGACACACAATTTTATAGCAGCTGAGCTAGTGCAGCGGTTGAGACTGCCAAGAATAGAAACGACCGAGTGTGGGGTGATTATGGGGACAGGAATGGCGGTGCAAGGGGCTGACATTTGCAAGGGGGTGAAATTGCACCTACAAAACCTACAAATCGTGGAGAATTTTCTGCCCCTGGAATTGGGTAGTTTTGATGTAATCCTTGGGATGAAGTGGCTGGCAGCAATGGGGAAGATGAGAGTGGATTGGAAGGCTTTAACTATGAAGTTTCAGGTTGGGGGATTGGCCGTGACCTTGCAAGGAGATCCCAGCTTGAGCAAAAGCTTGGTATCCTTGAAGGCTATGATGAAGGCCTTCAAGGAGAATGGAGAAGAAATGTTGTTTGAACTAGGAATGATGGCAGTTGAATTCAATGAAAGTCAGGTAGAGGTTCTGTCGTTCCTAAAAGAGGTGTTAGCTGAGTTTGAGGAGGTGTTCACAACACTGGAGGGGCTGCCTCCTTCCAGAAAAAAAGATCATGCAATCAACCTACTTCCAAGCACGGTACAGGTCAGTGTGCGACCCTATCGTTACCCTTACCTACAGAAAAACGAGATCGAGAAGATGGTAGGAGAGATGCTAGCTGCGGGGATTATATAACCTAGTTCCAGCCCTTTTTCTAGTCCGGTCTTGCTTGTCAAGAAAAAGGATGGAGGGTGGCGTTTTTGTGTGGACTATAGGGCTTTGAATAAGGTGACCGTGCCTGACAAGTTTCCAATTCCAGTGATTGAGGAGTTGTTGGATGAGCTTCATGGGGCCACGGTTTTTTCCAAACTCCATCTTAAATTTGGGTATCATCAAATTCTCGTTAAGGCTAAGGATTTCTCGAAGACGGCCTTCCAGACACATGAAGGCCATTACGAGTTCCTCGTCATGCCTTTCGGATTGATGAATACACCAGCCACGTTTCAATCACTAATGAATGACATTTTCAGGGACCAATTGAGGCGTTTTGTGCTAGTATTTTTTGATGACATATTGGTTTTCAGCAAGGATTTTGAACAGCATACACAACACTTATGTTGTGTTCTGGAGGTGCTGGCAGCTAACCAACTATTTGCAAATAGGAAGAAGTGCTTGTTTGGACAACTAGAAATTGAATATTTGGGCCACATCATATCACAACAAGGGGTTTCAGCTGATTGTAGCAAGGTACAAGCTATGATAGATTGGCCCACTCCTACCACGTTGAAGGAATTGCGTGGTTTTCTTGGGCTCACGGGATATTATAGGCGATTTATTAAGGATTATGGCAGGTTAGTATGACCTCTCACGGAGCGACTACAAAAGAACAATTTTTTTTGGGATGAGGCAGCTGAGCAAGCTTTCCAACGGCTCAAGGCTGCTATGGTGTTGCTGCCTGTTTTAGCTTTGCCGGATTTTGGCAAGCCATTTGTGGTTGAAACGGATGCATCAGGACAAGGTATGGGGGCAGTTTTAATGCAAGATCATAGACCTATTGCTTATTTCAGTCATGTCTTTAATCAATTAGGAAGGAGGAAATCAGTTTATGAGCGAGAATTGATGGCCATTGTGTTTGCGGTGCAAAAGTGGAGGCATTTCTTGTTGGGAAAGAAGTTTGTGGTCCGAATCGACCAAAAGAGCCTCAAATTTCTGATGGAGCAAAGGTTGGTGAGTCCAGAATATCAGAAGTGGATGGTTAAATTAATGGGATTTCAGTTCGAAATTCAATATCGCCCCAGACTAGAAAATAAGGCAGCAGATGGCCTATCCCGCATCAGTCACTCTGCTGCCAATGCCTTAACAGTCCCTCAGGTACTCCAGCTTGATCAATTGGCTCGGGAAATAGAAGAAAATGAGTGGCTGCAAGGTGTTGTCAAGGATCTCCAGCTTGATCCTCCTTCTAGACCCAATTTCCAATTAGTGGACAGCCACCTCCTCTACAAGGGTAGGTTGTACCTACCGAAGGGCTCTTCTCTCATTTCTCTGCTACTACATGAGGGACATGATGGGAATGTGGGAGGACACTCGAAATTTTTGAAAACCTACAAGAGGATTGCAGCTAATGTATATTGGCCCAGAATGAAGCGAGACATCCACCGATATGTGAGTAATTGTGTTGTTTGCCAGCAAAACAAAGTGCTAGCCCTAAAGCCCGGAGTGCTCTTGCAGCCCCTTCCTATCCCAAATCAAATTTGGGATGACATTGCTATGGACTTCATTGAAGGCTTACCAAGGTCAGGCAAAATGGATTCTATTTTGGTGGTGGTGGATAGACTCAGTAAGTATGGGCATTTTATTGGGCTTAAGCATCCTTTTACAACGGGAGAGCTGGCAAGGATTTTCATCAAGGAAGTTGTGAGGCTTCATGGTTTATCGCGATCCATTGTATCTGATAGGGACAAGATTTTCATAAGCAGATTTTGGGAGGAATTGTTTTGCCTCCAAGGCACCAATCTCCATCGCAGCACAGCTTACCATCCATAAACGGATGGTCAAACGGAGGTGCTTAATAGGACCTTGGAGACATACCTTTGTTGTTTTGCTTCCTCTAAACCTAAAGCTTGATTTGTGTGGCTGTCTTGGGCTGAACTATGGTACAACACTTCATACCACACAGCCTCGAGAATGACACCATTCCAAGCAATGTATGGGCGAGAACCACCAGCAATATTGAGGGTTGAAAGGGGATCCACTCATGTTTCGGTAGTTGAGCAACAGCCGGTCGAAAGAGAACACATTTTGGAGGAACTTAAGGCACAGCTACTAAAAGCCCAAGCGGTAATGAAGAAGGGGGCAGATATGAAAAGAAGAGCAGTGAAGTTTAAGGTAGGGGACTTAGTTTACTTGAAACTAAGACCCTATCGTAGAAAAACATTAGCTGGTTGTTCAAATGAGAAATTGGCTCCTAGATTCTATGGTCCATTTGTAATTGAAAAAGAAATAGGGCCTGTAGCCTACAAGTTAAAGCTGCCATCACACTGCAACATTCACCCCGTCTTCCATGTGTCCCAGCTACGTGAAGCCAAGGGCGCGTTGCAAGCCACTGTGGAGATTCCCAATCAGTTAAGTGCAGATTTGGAGATGTTGGTCGAACCGGAGGCAGTGTTGGGGGTCAGGCCAAGAACATGAAGTAATTTACGTGGATTGGATGTTTTACTTCAATGGAAGGGGTTACTGCCTTTGGAAGCCACTTGGGAGCCTTATAGCCTAATTCAGTAGCAATTTCCCACTTTTCACCTTAAGGACAAGGTGAAAGTTGGGGAGTGGAGTAATGTTAGGCCTCCGGTGCTGCGGAGCTACCAAAGGCACTACAAGAATCAAAGGAATGATGGTGACACAGCTGGATTGCGTAACAGCCAGCATGTGCGCTAAGGGTAGAGTAGGAACTTGGCTAGTTTGTGTAACAAACCAGCATGTGCATAACCAAATACGGTTATGGAGAGGGGATAACAACCTATAAAGGGGGATTAGAAGAGAGAGAAAGGTGTGAAGAATTTGGAGTTTTCTTGCAGGAGAGACCTGGGCCTCTCGAATGCCCAATCTTGTTTCTTGTTTACATTTTTTCCTTGTAATTTGGAGTTGAAATACAGCAGAAACTATCCCTACTTCATTGGAATCCTATCTACTGTCTTGAATCTCATCATATTCCCAGTGTCATACATGAGATGGCAGTCTATCCTTAAACTAAAGCACATAAGATGGTGCAACAACCCTGAGGAAATAGCATCTCTTTTGCGTCTATTTATTTACATGGGAACCATGAGACAGCCTTTGCCTCAACTAAAGCACATGAGATTCTGACCCAACCAATATAGTGTCTCCTATCCATCTGCCTGTCTGTTATTTTATTTTTCTTTTTGTTATATATAATTTGACTATGATAGGGGGGATGAATTGTTTTAGGAAATCAGATAGAAAATCTTAGTCAGCTTGGAACCTCCCCACTCCCCCCTTCTCGCTTTCTGTCTCTTATTTGAGAATAACACATGAGAATGTTGTTCCCCTTATTTAGCAGCCTTGTAAGGTTTCCCTGACTATCCATTTAAGAACATTCTCTTCTGCAGAAGATGCATTTGATGATATGGAAAAATCAATAAGGGGAAATGATGTGTGTAATCTTTTACAAGAAGCTCCTTTTATTTTCTCCTATCATAACTTCAAGGTTCTTCCAAATGGACCTAATACATGTTGTATCCCATTATAAATTCTTCTACATCAAACTGAAATCTTGATGTTCCAGCCGCAGTCTTCTCATCTTTCCCCATGGATAGAAACAGAGACCAACATATTTTTATTTGGCAGGTTTGGTGCACATCAAGGTTAAAATCATATGTCCTGTCAGTAAATAGTCAATTTTTAACCTAAAAAGGTAGATACAAAGACTAAATGGAAAAGAATACCATTAATGAGCTTACTCGTCATTTAGATTGTGGGATGGATATCTTGACCTTCATATAGATAGGTTGGCTTTTTATGTTATTTTTTTCCCCCTTTCTTTCCTGCTCGGTCCCTCTTGTATTTTTTTCTTTTATGTACCCCACCTGATGGGATTAAGTCTTGTGACGATGATGATGATATATAGATCTCTGGCTCCCTCTAGTTTACTTTACAACTTTCCCTGCAAACCCTAATCTCTAATCCTGGCTTTTGCCATGGTGCGCATAAAATTCTCCTGCTTATTAATTAGGGCGTGTGGATGTCAAGGAAGCATATCATAGATTTTTTTTCCCTGTATCTGCAACTAGTGTTGAAGTAGCATTCAAGTTACTAGTGATCCCTTAAATTTCAGTTTCATATTCATAATAATTGTCTACTGATGCATGCAGTGACAAAAACGGTCTCGGTAGAATTTGCAAGAAAGAAAGATCCCATCATATGCCTTCTTTTGCATCCAGGCACAGTGGATACAGATCTTTCAAGGCCATTTCAGAGAAATGTTCCCCAAGGAAAGCTTTTCAGCAAGGAGTTTTCAGTGCAGAAGCTCTTAAGTATCATTGATAACGCTAAGAGGCATGATAATGGCAAGTTTTTTGCCTGGGATGGTCAGGAAATACCTTGGTAAGTTGTCCCCTTTCCGAATAGAGCTCCAGATCAAATTTCTTAAGACCTCGAAATTTCCCAGTAAAAACCCATGCTAGAAATTTCAATTATGGTGATCAAGCATAAATTGTTACTGCATCTCCTTATGCACTGTTGTTGTTTCAGAAAAATACACGTCAAGGTTATGGTGAAGGTTTTGTATACCTTAATTGAAGTATGTTGTTTTATAGTTTTTTTTACGTAAATATAACCATGGATATTACTGATTTGTATGAAACAGTTGGTTATAAAGCATGATGTTTCAATTGTTTCTTTACTTCACATGGAAATGAGATCCACTCTCTGATAGGTTACTGTATAAAGCAATTTTGCAGAATGATAATGATGTCTAGTTTGCTGTCTTGGTGCTAACAGCTGGGCCTTTGAATGTTGGGTATCAGGTAGGTTCTGGCGGGAAGGAAAAAACAGATGGATTGATTTGTTCTCTCCTATGTTTTGGTCTTAGATTTAGCATATAAAAAACAAAGCTTTATAATTTACAACATCTGAGTTTATATGGCTGACGTAATGGAAGTTTTGATTCATTTATTATAGATGAAAGTGTCTTGCGGCATATGTGATGGAAAGGGTAAGACTTGGCTATGATTCCTGGTGAATGGAAAGGATTGAAATTGAGAATTTGAGATGCAACTCATTTGATCCATTGATTACACCAAATAGTAACTTCTTTTTTTTAAAAAAAAAAATTATCTTTGACAAAAAAAACTTGCTTTGATATCATTTTCCAACCAAATAAATTAAATTTACATGTCAAAAAAATAAATGATCATATTGTCTCAATTAATTTTAAACAATTACATGCAATTCTATTATTATGAATTAATTAAAAATAAAAATATAAACCATACTCTTAAAACGGAGGAAGTTTGCATATGAGAGATAAATATAGAGAAAAATATAAAATCATATAAAAATTATGTTATTTTATTGACTTTTTCTTTAATAAAATTTTTTGTAGAGCTCGTTTGGTTGATTTTTTGTTTTTAATTCTATTATTTTTGAAAAAAAAAATAGCGTTATCTGATTGCTTACTTCACTTTTAAAATTTTAAAAGTATTTAAAAAATAATAGACGAGTACTTTTAAATATTACAATTACTTAAAACACCATTTATCACTATAAAAGATAGTGTTTGAAAATTCAATAAAATTGTACTCATTAAGAAAGAAATAAGAAAATTAAAAAAATTGTCTTTTTGAAAATTTAATCAAAACCGTAATTATTGAAAATAGAAATTAATTAAAAATTCAATGATTTAAAAATATTTTTACTTTCACAATTCAAAAATAAATTAAAAACTAATTTGCTTTTATGGTTTGAAAAAGAATTGGATTTTATTTAGATTATGAACTGATTGGTTTTTATATTTTTTAAAAAATAAATTGAATTTTTTCTTAAATTTAAAAACTATTTAGGGTTAGTGATAACATTTTTTCCATAATTTTCTTTTTTTTTTTCTCTCAAATCACTAATTAGAGCAACTTTCCTTCACGTAAAAGATAAGTTTGTTAATTTTATTTTTAATTAATTTATAATAATAAAATATATGTATAATTATTTATAATTAATTAGGATATTATGATATTTGTTTGACATGTAAGAATTTAATAAATTTTAAGTGTAATTAATATAATGAGGTTTAAAGTGAGATATTTATTACAAATCACACATGACATAATTGTTTAAAGCAATGTAATTCTTTTTGACAAAATACATATTTTAGTTTTTATATTTGTATATTTTTTTATTTATATATTTAAATTTGTTATTATTTCAATTATATTCTTAAATTATATAATTTCAAGTAAATTATATTTCATAATTTTTTATTATTATAAGTACACCCTTAAACTATAATTAATATATATAAATATTAAAATATGTATTTTGTCTAAATTTTTTCGTTAAGCTTCTAAACTTTATTTTAAAGATGTTTTTCTTTATTACCAATTACAATGCTAGCTAATAAAGTCAATACTTGCCCCCATAAGTATAAGTATAGTACAACGATGAAATATTAGAAGGTTTAAATGAGTATTGAAGGTTCGAATTCTTATAAAGATAGATTTTTGATGTGTTATATTCATTCGAGTCTTCTAATTCATGACATAAATGAGGATTTATGGAGGACAGATTTCTCAATATCTACTTTAAATATGTATAAATTATAATTGAATCTAAATTTATATGAAAGGCAAAATAGGAGATAAAAGTCACTCTCTCTCAAAGTTAATAGTGGGAAACATGAAATCTAGGTCATAAAAAAAGGCAAAAAAAAATAAAGTCAATACCTTTAACCAAATCGTCTCGCGCGGGGTGGTGCTCAACTGCTATGATGCTAAAAAATCCTCACCAATTGGGATTGGCTCAACCTTTTCATAAGTACAGCTCCGGCGGAGTGGATAATTCGATTGGATTCCCCGGAGTCGCAGTGGGAGGGAGTGTGCGTTGCGAGATGGACGGCTCCGGCTTGGATTCCGACGGCCGCCAGTTCAAGAACGCCGAGGAGATGTGGGAGCAAGAGGTCGGAGACCACCAGAAGAAGACCCAATGGTACACCGAAGGCGTCGCTTATTGGCAAGTAAGATGAAGAAGCCCCATTTAAATCCTTGCTTCTATTTCTATGTATCTATTTGTTGTTGGTTGGTCGCTTATTGTCAAGCGAGAAGAAAACCCGTTTAAACCCCTTCATCTATTTTCGACGGATGCGTTTTTTGATTGGTTGGTTTATTGGTTTGGTGTTCTTTTGGGAGAAAAAGGGTGTGGAGGCTTCAGTGGATGGAGTGCTGGGTGGATATGGGCATGTGAATGAGCCTGATATAAAGGGCAGTGAAGCATTTCTCAATACCCTTTTGGCTGATCGATTCCCTGATGGCGGAAGAAACCGGCATCTTGTTGCGCTTGGTAAGAAAAATGGCTACTTTATGCTCTAACTTATGTGTATTAATTTGCCCCTTCCTACCCTATACGTGTTCGTGGCTCTTGTTTTTAGTTGATCTTTATGGTTTGACTGCTGTTATATAGAGTTTCTTCCATCATCAACAAGCAGTCAGCTTCTTCACCTCTTCAAGTAGGATATTTTGTATTTGTTTTCCTGAGGTTTTCAACTCTCATCGACTGACCTTTGATTTCCTGGCACTTAATGTGTTTACCATACTTCGCAGAAGACTCCCTTAGTTACTAGAATCACCTCCAACTGTGTGCATAAAGAATACTGTTGATACATCTTGAACACACTGCATTTTCTGAAAATTCTGTGTAGGACAAGGGCCTCGAGTGTGGATTCCTTCTTGTGACCGTGAGAAGAATTTAAAAGACAAAGGAAATAAGGATGTTTATTGCCCTAAGATCTTACATACTGCAAATGCAATACAAGAAAAACTTTTGCTGACCTTGCATCGAGAATATGTTTTTGTGAATTTGATTATGTTAACTTTTTGATTGGTTAATTGAAGGTGAGTGTTTGTTTGCATCAAAGCGTTTAGATGCTATAAATTTGCTACTTTTGATGATTATGTTTGTAAATTGCACCAATATTTGTAATGACTGCACAACAGTGCTTTTATATGCCCAACTTACCAATTAAATTATATTGAGCAATTCTAGTGCCTGTGAAAGACATCTGAAAGTTCCAAAATGGTAAGTATTCTTTTTGTATGTCTTTTCCCCTACAAGTATTTCAGAATGATAAAGTTGAAATATGAATTTCTTAGTGGAGTCTTTCAAAATAGGGATTAATAAATTTCAAACATTTTCAATGTACACTTTTTTTTTTTTTTGGTTCAAATGCTTTGCTTACCTTTAGTTTAAATTTGGTTATGAAATATACTTAATTATCTGAATGTTTGTGTGTGTGTGTGGGGCATCTGATCAATTTTAAAATTTTACATTTATTGAAAATTCTTTAGATTGTGGTGCTGGCATTGGAAGGATTACAAAGAATCTTCTGATAAGATACTTTAATGAGGTGATACTAACTCCTTTTTTAATTTAATTTTATTCTCTTTCTTCTCATCTTATTGTTAGTAGTTTTGATATGGCATCCTTCAAACTGTGAGTTTGCAACACTTTCAATTCCTTATTGCCCCTTTGACTGAAAATGCATTTACTGTGATCATTTTGGAATGAACTGAATTACTATCCCATGCAAGATGCACCTTTACCTGTTTGCAATTGACTATCAACATATGCCTGTGTTTAATATTAGGTTATATGTGTACTAATTTTAAGCAGACCATTCTGCTAGTCGTGTAATACGTATGAACAATATTTTAACTTGCTTTGACAAATGCAATTTACCATTCATCATCATCATCAATTGCACCTTATCCTAACCAAGTTTGGGTTGGTGACACGGCATTCAAAATGTCAATTGACTTTTAAAGGTCACATTGACCATTCAAATCCATGCCAAAGAATGAAATTGTATATGATATCTCATCCCTTTCCATCTCAAGCATATATAGCTGCAAAGCGGCACATCTTTTACTTAAGCTTGTTCATGAGTATCTTGGTTGACAACATCACTGGCTAATTAGGTCCAAACATCTTGGTAAGAATGTGAATGCCCGAAATTTACTGGATACGAGAAATTTTAGGAGCAAGTGGACAATGAATATGTGTTATGTTGATTTTGGTTTATTTCACAAAGCAGGGAGCCGCGAAGGATGCCACTTTTTCTTTTTAATGTACCTGTCTCTTCATATTAGTATAAATAAAGCTTAAATGTTATACTTTGTTTTTTAATTAGTATATAATGTTTTCTTTTTCACGATTATTAATTAAACTGCAGTAGAGAATGCCCATATATTCACAATACTTTATTGAACTCGATGAAGCCACATCTCTCAGTTTCTTGATTTTATTGCTTTTTTATTTTTTTCACTTTCTCAATTTTAGTTGCACACTTCTTCTCCTCACATTATCAATGATGTATATAACTTTTTCTTATGCAAATGCAATATTCTATGTCCCTGGAATCTTGCCATTATCTTGTCTCACTCAAGTTTTTAGATGGCTTGATAAAGCAGTTTATAACTGAATTGCTGCTATGATTTAATAGATTTAACATCAAAAACACTTTCCAATATCATTCAAGGTAAGCCAGCCTCAAGCATTTTAACATGTATTATTCAAGACAATCTACCCATCATGATATGACCTTTGTCCTCTTCATAGATGTTTGGAACATGTTTCTTTGCCTTTTTCTTTTAATTAGGAAAGTATAGAATAAGAAAAACAAGACTTAAGTGTGGAGAAATAATAACTTTTGTAAACAATAGCTTTTCACTCATGTCTAGCACTGTTGTGTGTGTAGTCTTTTCAAATTAAGCATAATCTTCAAGACTAGAAATCTGATCCAATAATAGATTTTTTTTTTTTTGGGGGGGGGGGACTTGCTTAAAGGGCCTTCAAGGATTGGGTAGGGAGAAGAAAACTGGGTCTAGTGTTCAACAAATGGAGAAGTCTTTAAAATTCTATCATTGTCAGATGTCGCGTGATAAAAGTAGAGTAGATTTTCGTGTGAGAATCTTGTGGAAATAAAAAATTCTCCCCAAGTGGCCTTATTGTTTGCACAAATTTGCTTCATTCTATTTTGACTTGATAATATAAATAATGGGATCAAGTCATAATAGAATGGTACTATCTGTGTGACTGTGAGAAGGTGGGGGGTGGCTGCACTCTCATCAGTGTACGAGTGCAGTTGTAATCCAAATTTAAATTTATATTTTCTAGATGAGTCCAGGTCGTCCACTAAGAGATTTATTTATGACAAAAGAAAAAGAATGTCAAACACACGCACACGCATTTGAACGAATTGGCAACAAGATTTTTTTATGGTTTTTAGATAACAAATACTAGGAAATAAAGCAAGACAGAAGTTGAAATAAATACTGAATGTGAGAATATGAAATTGGATAGCACTTGAGATAAGACAATTTCAGCACCAACCCGTTGATTCCTAAATTTTAGCAGAAAAGATTAGCAACATTAATTTAATTTCAAGATATGAGGATTTGTTATTAAATGCAATTAGAGATGATGATGTTCTAGTTTAAGCAATCCCCATACATGATATGCGGGATTCTAATTTAAGCAACTACCATAAATTCAATTGCAATTAATACACAAAATAACTAAATTAATCATCCGGGTTTGGGTATGATAGCGTTTCCAGTTCTAGTAACTCTCATGCGTGGCATGAAAGCTCTAAGTTAGACTTACGCTCCAATCCAAACCTAGTGATTTCTCAATAATTAATACACACTCATACTGAAATTTAAATTAATCTCACTCATTTAAAGTGCAGCTTTTTTGGGGAATCATTGGCGTTGGACACTGTCATTGCCTTAATCCAAGATTGGATTTAGCTACTCATCTCCATTTAAAAGTTAATTGACAAGAATTTAAATGACGTAATTTAAATAACAGAATTTAAATGACAGGAATTAAAATTGCAGAAATTTAAAGGCAGAAATTAATCGGCCATTTAGGCGGTGGATAATAAAGTAACAATAAATGACATAAGAATTCAAGAGAAGAAAGAAAGAAAGTAAGATCACAAGAGAAAACAATAGAGAAAATAAGAGAGAATAAAAGTAATTCTCAAAGAGAGAATTTTAAGAAAACAACTAAGCTTTGATTCAAGAATAATAATCACCCTTACAAGTGCATCCAAGTGAGCTATTTATAGCTCACAAGATGCAATACAAACCACACAATTTTATTATTCAATTAGACATAATTATATCTAATGGGCACTCACACACTTAAAGTTAAATTTATTTTAGCTATAATACACACCTAAAGTTAAATGGATTTTAGCTAAAAAACACACATAATAAAGCACTCATAAAACAAATATTTTAAAAAAATAAATAAATAAATTTCTACAATTGGGTTTTTTTTTATCTTCATTAGGATTAAAAAAAATGATTGGGCCTTCTCCAAATGATGTCTTCCATGGGTTTGCTTAAGTTGGGCCTTAAACATGTGCTGAGCCTTGGGCCTTCAATTTAATGGGCATGTGCTGGGCCATTTCTTCATTCTAACTTGCAATTAAATGTGGGCTTTTCTTGCTAGGTCTTCTAAATTGGTCTTCAATTGTAATTTTAATGATTTAATCCTCCAAGCAAGCCCTGCTTCAAGCATGAACATATGTGAAATTAATATATTATATATTATGCATGATTATATGATATGCACCCATGGGGTGCACTTATATTGATATATATATATATGTATTATGTTTATATATTATATTATATATTATAGATATATATTATATATATTTATATATATTGTAAATAGCTATTCAATTAAATCAATTTAAAATCAAAACAGGGGTTATAATTATAACAAAATTTTACAAAATTAACCACTAATCATACCCCTCAACTTAAACATTGCTAGTCCCTTAGCAATCAGACCATACACCTGTCAAAATTTATTCACAATAACTGTATGAATGTAAAAATTTCAAATTCGAAACCAAAATGCATAAAATCGAATAAGTAATTTAGCATTCTAAATCAGATTTTTGGTTAAAGGTCATACAATCTCAGGAATGACAATTAGGATAACCAACACACAGACTTGCTCCCTCGAAGTTTTGACTTTAAACCTTACTATGGATGTTCTCTCCAATAAAAAGGATTCCTCAGGTGTACACACAAAGGGTGCACCGTTATAAGAGTAAATGTAGAACAAGTTCAAAACTCGGTGTCATTCCAAATACAAGGAACGTATTTTCTGGAAAGAATAGGGAAATTAACATAGCTTCATGACTGGAATAATGCCCTAAATGAATAGCTTCTGAATTTAAACATGATTCCCTACTCTAAACTCGAATTCTGAGATCACATGATTTATAGCATCAAGAGGGACTAGACCGGGTTGTAATGGGGCTATGAGGTTAATACGGGTTGTCAAAGAAAATGTAGAGTGCGCAAAGGGTGTATCGGGAAATTTTTTTTTCAGCATTTATTTTGAAACAATTGTGCTGAATAGCTAAATAGAATTTCCCTTCTTTTTTTCACTTTTTTTTTTCTTTTTTTGAAAATAGCTAGATAGACTAATTCCTAAAAATAAAAACACACCAGGTTGGACAAAATTCATATGGTTATGGGTTAAATGAGGGTAATGAAAGGAATTGTACTACAAATAGCTCAAATGGGCTAGCAAGGGAGGTTAATTTAAAGAAAGAAAAAGGTTAATAGGCACAAAATGAAAGAAATTGATCCCTCTATCATGCTTTTACAAAACGATGTTAATCAGTCATCTAATTCGAAGTTTAAAACCAGTCAAATTCATCTACTATCATACTAGACATTCAAAGCGAATTGATGTTTTGAAGTTATTAAAAGATGAGATAAACAATAAAGCATATTTAGAGTAAGTGTTATTTCACTCAGAATTAACGGTTATTAGGCTCAACCATTCACTTGGGTAATAGTCTTCACTTCTGTTGAGAGATCATACAATGTACTAATCAGCTAATTACTGTTACCTTCGACTTTATAACCGATAACCAATTTTTAAATTTTGAATACCTGATGAATGCAAATTAGTTGTTCTAATGCATATACGTTTTCAAATAAGAAATCAATGTATTCATGTTTCGTATTACAAACTTAACCAGCTATCAGTGCATAACTCCAAAGCTTTAGGAATAACGTTATTTAAAACACACAATTTTTTTTTTTTTTTAATAAGAGCAGATAAAGATAATCAATTCACACAAGACTACAAGCAAGTAATAGCAAACTCGAAGTTAAACATGAACCAGATAATTCATAACTGACCTTACACCCCCCAACTTGAATTGCAGTAATAAAATAGGGTTGTTAGGAATACCTGTAACTCTACAAGTCCATAGATTTATTGTGAACTGTTAAAACTCAAACAAACAAATGAGCATACCATATATATATATTTATATTTTCACGCAAAAATAAAAATTTCATGCAAGTCATAAGATAAATAAAATGCGTCTCAAGAGTACCTTATTCAGCCATCTTATCATAGACTTGCCTAACAACATTCCACATTTTTTTTTAATTAATTAATTTTTTTTTTTTTAGGAACACAACCAGGAAAAATCCTGCAAGTTGTATAATAAATAGATGCGTCTCAAGAGTACAAAAAGTACTCCTTACTCAGCTATCTTAACAAAGAGCACTTGTTACAGTGATAAATCTAAATTAATCGAATCCCTTAGGCGGTGGATAATAAAGTAACAATAAATGACATAAGAATTAAAAGAAGAAAGAAAGAAAGTAAGATCACAAGAGAAAATAAGAGAAAACAAAAGCAATTCTCAAAGAGATAATTATAAGAAAACAACTAAACTTTGATTCAAGAATAATAATCACCCTTACAAGTGCAACCAAGTAAGCTATTTATAGCCCACAAGATGCAATACAAACCACACAATTTCAATTATTCAACTAGACATAATTATATCTAATAGGCACTCACACACTTAAAGTTAAATGGATTTTAACTATAATACACACCTAAAGTTAAATGGATTTTAGCTAAAATACACACTTAAAGTTAAATAAATTTTAGCTAAAAAACACACATAATAAAGCACTCATAAAACAAATATTTAAAAATAAATAAATAAATAAATAAATTTCTACAATTGGGTTTTTTATCTTCATTAGGATTAAAAAAAATGATTGGGCCTTCTCCAAATGATGTCTTCCATGGGTTTGCTCAAATTGGGCCTTAAACATGTGCTGGGCCTTGGGCCTTCAATTTAATGGACATGTACTGGGCCATTTCTTCATTCTAATTTGCAATTAAATGTGGGCCTTCCTTGCTGGGTCTTCTAAATTGGGCTTCAAATGCAATTTTAATGATTTTATCCTCCAAGCAAACCCTGCTTCACGCATGAACATATGTGATATTAATATATTATATATTATGCACGATTATATGATATGCACACATGGGGTGCACTTATATGGATATATATATATATGTATTATGTTTATATATTATAGATATATATTATATATTGTAAATAACTATTCAATTAAACCAATTTAAAATCAAAACAGGGGTTATAATTATAACAAGATTTTATAAAATTAACCACTAATCGCCGGGGGGGGGGGACCATCTTCTTCTTCACTTTTCTGTGGCTTGCTACATTTGGTGCATGCTTTTTAGCCTTTTTGGTGTGTAGCCAGTGATGCCACTGGTTGTGATGGAGTTTTGTACTCATGCAGATGAACATGCCTATGTATGACTGAACACCATGTTTGGAGGTCTATCCCTTTTGTGTTATGTTGCATATTTTGGGGGGAGGAATGGTTGAGTATTTGAGAGTGTAAGGAGCTAGACTTCTATCTTAAGGTAAATATAAATGCCCCAAATATTCTGTGAAATAAATATGTATATAAATAGAATAATAAAAGAATGTGAATTGAAGGATAGGAAAACATACTAGTAATTTAAATATGATTAAGAAATATTAAATGCACTAGGGGTGTACATCAACCCAAACCCAACCCAAGAATTTTTTTATGAATCTTAACCTAGACCATCCAATGCAAATATTTACAACCCAGCTAACCCAAACCATAAAAAATTGAGTGGGGTTGGTTTTTTGGGTTGGCCATCCCTCTTTAATTATTGCTCATAATGTAATTATCAAGTTGTGTTGAAGCGAAAAAAAAAAGATTACCTATAATTTAATTTTACTAAATGACTATATTATGCATAATTAAATGGGAAAAAAGTTCAATATAAAGTTCATAATATATTATAAAATATATATTAAAAAAGAATGAACTGTTAAACTTTTATTAAATAATTAACATATTAGAAAATATTAGTTATAATAAATGTATGGGTTGGATGGGATCAGTCTGGATTAAAATTTTTATTAGTCTCAACCCATCCCAAATCAAAGTTTTTCAAAAAAGTCCGAACCAACCCAACCCAAATTAAAATAAAAACCGAATCAATCTGGGCTGGTTGCTCAAGTTGTTGGGTTGGTTTGGGTTTTGAACAGCCCCAAAATGCACTTATTTTTCAGATAATGCGCATTTATTATACTTTATTTCTAGGTCCAAACATTTTCTATTGGTTGGTTTTGTTATAATAAATGCATTTGTTTTAGCACAAGCCAATAAAAAATGTTTCAATCTAAAAATGAGGTATAACAAATATGCATTGTTTGAAAAATAAGTGTATTTAATACTTCTTAACCATTGGCCCTAGGGCAGTGGTTAACATTTCCCTTTAAATATATGCATATATATGTATTTTGGTTTAAGAACATGCACACATGCGTTATGAAAGTGAAATAAATAAATGAAGAAAGACACGAAGTAATCATGCACACAAAGTTGATTACGAAATCTAATTGTGCTATCCTTAGAGATCTCAAAGTCAAGTTCTGTCCTCTTTGTTACTTCTTTGACCTTCCATATGCATGGATCTGATGTAGGACAGAAGAGTAGAGTTTAGGAATTAATATTGTTTATTTTATTTAAATTATTTATTTCTATTTTAGTTGTTTCCTAATTTCTTTTGATTTCTTTTCTTTCCATTAGTTAATAGAATCCTAATTAGATTGGGGTCACGGAATCCTAGTCAGGATACAGTTTTGGTCTTTGGTATGTTTCCTAATTGAGGAGGATTTACAGTCTATACAAATTTAGAGATGTATTATTAGGCAGACTTTGATTATTGATACTGAATATTGAGTTTTTGAGTTATTCTTATGTTATTGCTTTCAGGTTCTACATCACTTAGCTTCACTTGTTACTGTAGAGTACTTTTGCAACTATGAAGCGCATTAATTTGTTATCTTAACATCAGGACAGTTTCAGTATTGGAAGTTCTTCTGGAATGAATGCAATGAATGGAATTAATTTTAAGCTGATAAGTGAGATGTGATTGAATCATTGCATCGCTGTGATCTACTCTACCTATAATGCTTATCTTGGTTAAAATTTTAATAGAAATCCAGAACCGTATGACTTGCATGTGATTTGAATCTTGAACTAAAAGAATTTCCCAGCTGACATGGCATGTTTTCATGCAGGTTGATCTTCTTGAGCCTGTCTCACATTTCCTGGAGGCTGCCCGTCAAAATTTGGCTCCTGAAAACCTCATGGTATTAGATTCCCATAAGGCCTCCAATTTCTATTGTGTCCCTCTTCAGGTAATATGCTCAAATTAATTCCTTACCTAGAACAGGAATACAAGTGCATCCTTGTGGTTTTATCAGTGAATGATCACCATTGATATTGTCTTTAGGATATTGCCCGCTTGAAATTTGATTTATGAAGCATTGATTATTGTTGTCCTTAAGTATTAACAGTATCAGCTTAGTCTTATGGCTGCAGCTTTGTAAAGAAGATCTAGTTTCTACTCCAAAATTGAGTTCTTGTGGGGGAGACGAGAATTGATAAGAAAAGGCTTGATTCTGTCAGCTATAGCCTTCTTTTAAAAAATAAGGAAAACGTATGGGTATAACACAACATTCTCTTTCTTTTTTTTTTTTACCTTTTGTTATTTTATGCTTTATGATAGAAAGCCATAAATTGAAGAATAATTTTCTATGTGAGGGCTTCTCCAGGAGAATACCATTGTTTAATGTGAGGTTTGCCACTTATCCTGTTTAACTGGGCTAGGTATTCTATATTACTGGTGTTAAAGAAACTATGTTTTGTATTTAGGTTGATCTGCCGTATGATGCCCCAAAGCTTAACATTTATAATTTTCATACCCAAATCACACTTCAATGTTTTGGTTATGTATATTATAAATAAAGGTGATTTCTTTTCTTTTTTTTAGGAATTTACTCCTGATGTTGCAAGGTATGATGTTATATGGGTCCAGTGGTGTATTGGGCATCTCACAGATGATGATTTTGTTTCATTCTTTAAGAGAGCCAAGGTAAGTTATTTATGTATCATGTCAAATTGTAGTTTAATAATTCTGATTATATCTTTGATTTGTGTCATCTCAATTAAGTATCTGCTTTAGAATTTTATCATTGGGATAAAAAGGGTTTTAATTTTTTTAACTATTATCCTTGAAGCAGACAACACCCTGATAATTTATTTTCCTTTTCCCTTTTCTCTTTCTTTTTGAATAAAATGGCTAGTTAATGGCAAGTGTAGAGAGTGTAGTATAAGAGCTAATGAATTCTTATATTATCTTTCCAATGGACAAGACTGCTAAACCTGATACCTTTGAAATGATAATATACTGTCTTTCCTTCTCCTGGTACTGGTTTTCAGCTTTAAAATTTCCACAAGGGGCTAGTGTCTGCAGTTTTAGCTCTCCTTGGATCAGCCAACTTGTGAGATTAGCACGGAGAATTGCCCCATATTCTCAGAGACCAGCAGCCTTGTGGACCTCCTCTTCTTCTCGTCTTCTTTTTTCCTATCGTGGCCTCCAACTGATGGAAATTCTCCTTCTCTGTTTGTCCTGTGCCATAAAGTCATTATTGATGCGTTGTGTAGAATTTTAAAAAATCTGCCATCTGTTGGGTCTCATGAACTAATAAGCTTACCAGTGATTAATCTATTTTGACTTTAATTTCTCAAAAGATTTAAACATAAAAGAAGCATATAATATCTTAAATGATGGTCTTTGACGCTGTGCTCATAATTTAGCTTTTTGGAAAAAATTATATTTTCCATTTTCCCACTTTATTGCCATGTTCAGTAACCAGAAATCTTTAGTCTCAAGAATATTGGATTAGTGAGTTTTGGAGCTCTATGTCCTAAAGGACCAGCATATTTATACATCATGGTTGCATAGTTCTCTCTTGTAACAATTTACATTAGCATATTTACATGCTGAACTGTTTGTGTAAGGTGATTTTCTTTAATACTTATGGTAAATTCTAATTAGCCGAACTTTTGTCTCACATTCAGGATGGCCTGAAACCTGGTGGATTCTTTGTGCTGAAAGAAAACATTGCAAGAACTGGTACCATTCTTTGTCTCTCCTCTTTAACCTCTTGTGAATAACTCTTACCAATATTGTTTTTATCTATTAATGGTATATAAGGTCATTTTGTTTTTTATTTACCTTCTTTCCTTACCATTCTGTTTGAGTTATTTTATACTATTTCAGAATATCATGGTACAATATGCATCGGTATATTTTGAGAAAGTAGGTTCTTTTTGTGCTAGGTGTGAAAGTAGTGTTTTAGATGTGTGACAAGTGTAACCATAACTGCAACCAGCATTTAATTTGAAATGAGGTTTCTACTTTCGGCAGGCTTGGAGAAAGAGATGTACTTGCACTGGTTATGTGTAAACCCTAGTCCATATAATATGTTTTCAGTGGTACTTTGATGCATGCATCTTTTATTGTGGTCATTTGCTTTGAATTAGAAGAGCATTATGCTATTTTTTAGCTGGGCATGCTGTTTCCTATACTTGTTGAAAATGATGATACAATGACTTCAGTCTTGCATTCCTACAAGCCAGTGCTGGCTTGTGGGGTATGGTAATTCTAAAGGTTCTAAAAGATGAATGCCTGCTAAACTGAAAATCAAATGTTCTCCAGGATTTGTGTTGGATAAAGAAGATCGGAGTGTTACAAGGTCAGATTCATACTTCAAGGAGCTTTTCAATCGTTGTGGATTGCATGTTTACAAATCAAAGGTAAGCAAGCTCGGAGCTGTTATTTCTTTCTTCTGGTCCAAATCAGACTGTGAAACATTATTCCCCTAGAAGACTTTCTCTTTAAGTTTTAACTATCTGATAAGCGCTTATTAGGAAAAGATGAGATAGAAGAACATTGCAAATTCTTGTCCCTCTCTCTCTCTCTCTCTCTCTCTCTGAGTGTGTAAGGAAGACATGCATTATTGATGAAAAATGCCTAAAGGATACCTAGGTACATGACAAGTGTAGCAAAAAAATGGATGACCTAAAGTTTTCATTCTCTCCATGCCACAAAGCTGATGATGCTCCAATGAACAAGTCAAGCAAACAAAAATATACTGCTGAGCAAAGTCGTAGAGAAGAAATAGATTACAAAAAGGAAAAGACATTGGACATCTGCTAAGCTGTAAATTTATAGAAAGGGCCATAGTATGTCAATGGAAGTACTGAGTTCATGATGTAATTATGAAAAAATATCGAATGCTATATGTTTTATTTTTGTGCTAAATTGTCTTACTTGCTTATGACATAATAGCAAAGTTGTAGAGAAGAAATAGATTACAAAAAGGAAAAGACATTGGACATCTGCTAAGCTGTAAATTTATAGAAAGAGCCATAGTATGTCAATGGAAGTACTGAGTTCATGATGTAATTATGAAAAAATATTGAATGCTATATGTTGTATTTTTGTGCTAAATTGTCTTACTTGCTTATGACATAATATGGGAGAAATATGCAGAGGTGCAACTTTATGTGCCATCTTTTGATATCCCTCTGGTTTATGATTAATCAGTTAGTCTGTAAGACATTAAAAGCTACCATTCATAATTTTTTTCCATGATCTGACAAAGTATACTAATGACCATGGTCCCAGGTGACCACTACTTTTTTAGCCAAAGCTGCATCCAAGCACCATCCTTGCCAATTGCCACAGAATGTGACCTGTACCTCGTATTGTAAACCCCTTTGTTTTCTAACGCTTAAATTGCCTCTAAACAGGACCAAAAGGGATTCCCTGAGGATTTGTTTGCCGTGAAGATATACGCCTTAACACTTGATATGCCGAAGAGTGTAAGTAGGACCAGACCTAAACTGCAAGCAAATAGACCAGGCATCATCAAGTGAGGAATTTCTTGCTGGACTTGAAATAGTCATGAATGGATCTGTAGTTCATAGCTTGAACATACTTGAAAAGCAAGAGGACCATGCCACATTTTTGTGGCCCCTAGATTATTTCAGGGTGAATAGAGATGATTAGTGATCTAAATGCTTGTAGGTAGTACTACTTAGTGGGTTTAAGGCATGGTATGTTGTTATTGTTGCCCTTTCCTGCAGTTCTCTTACTCAATTCTGCAATATTGAGCTTGTTTGCTCCCCCTTATTCATGGTGTATTCTGGAGCCACATAGCGTATCTCCCTATTACAAGTGCTCCTGTTTTCCTGCTCTTGCAGGTTGTAACTGCAACTGTTTTGGCTACAGTTTGCATACTTAAATACTGAACTCTGCAATTGCGTCTTTTTCCATGTGTTTGCATTCTGTAAAGCATTATTTTTCCCCTTGTGGGTCATTGACAAATTGCTGAAACTGAACTTACTGAAGCATTTGCACTTTTTATGATGTATAAACTCTCTTTTGCACAATAGTCTCCCATAATCTGATAAACACATTGTGAACTTCATCTTGATTGCTTTTGTTTGTGTCCTGTTGTGCAATCTCCATACACTTTTGAGTTGTGAGTTTCAGCAGTGTTATAAATTGCAGTGATCATGTCAGAGATCTGAACCAATCCTGGCTGTGGGTCTCCCAAGAAATCAGCACACATTAAGCTCAGTTGAATCAACTGTGTAGCTTGATCAAGAACAAGGTCCGTCTTCTTCATTCTCTTGTCAATCAATTCCAGCACTTTCTCAGGGAAATGCATTCTCGCCCACTCAAGCAAACCAGCTTCTCCCCTCTCAAACTCTTCTCTGGGCCTTCTGTTGGTTACCATCTCCAATAGCAACACTCCCAACTTGTAAACCTCTGCAACAAATCAAGAACCAACTAAACATGCAAATTGGAGAAAAGTGATATAACATTTACAGAAAAATAGCCAGTAGGGTGCTTTAGATTTTACTCTGAGAGCATCTGGTTCGATCTTTCACTTTGAATCTTGAAATCAAGGGCTCTCGATCATCTGATAACAGTATGCTACTTGTCTTCAGATCATATCCAACTTCAGGCCATTCTTCATGCAGGTAACACATGCCTTCCACTATACCCTTCAAGGCTTTGACTCTCTGCTTCCATGTTGGAGCTGACCTTGACAGCCACATTTCAATATCCTCTCCATCAATCCATTCTGTAACTATGGCCCTCAATCGTCGATTATCGCACCAACCCAACACTTGAACCAAGTTCTTGTGCCATAGCTGAACAAGAATCCTGCATTCTGCAATGAAAATTTGCCGGTCTTTTCTTGATGATAAGTTATCCATAGGATAGATCTCTACTCTCACTTCACTTCCATCCCTCAACAGCCCTTTATAAATATGAACTCCCTTGCCCTTGGCCACCAGATTCCTTTTTGAAAACCCATCTGTTGCAGCCTTCAGTATTGACGGTGTAAACTTTTGTTTTCTGCCAAAGACACCAGGTAGAAAATCTGGACGCTGGAAGCAAAGCCAGCACAAACAGACCACCACCAAAATCGCAAAGATTGGAAAACCAATGAACGCTAGTAAAGCCTTGATCCTGAACGTTCCATGATCTGGGACGAGGCCGGAATGAACAAAACTCGAAGAATTGAACCGTTTGAAGAACTGGGTATTGGAGATTTTACTCTCTGAGAAGTGATTGTATGACAAGTTAAGGAAGGTTAGGTTGGTGAGAACAGAGAAGTTCTGAATTGGGAGATCCCCAGAAAGGTCATTGTGGCTCAAGTCAAGAGACTGGATTTGGGAACAATGAAAGATATCAGAAGGGAAGTAGCCCTTCAAAGAGTTGTTGGCAAGGTTGATTGACATGATGGTCAAGGGGCAGTACTTCCAGAAGAAGTCGAAAGATAAATACAGTGGGACGATTTTGGGACGGTTTTTGAGGTTTATGTTGGGGAATGACTCCACACAGTTAGGGTTTTTCGACTCATTGCACAGATGGCTTGCAACAACGGTGAACTTGAAGATCTCAGGGAGGCTCAAGGGGGTGAGATTATTGCAGTATCTAAGAGATGGATTGTTCTTGCAGTTGTTTGCAATTGTTGTGTTGAAGTCTGGAGGAGGGTGCAAGTTGTTAAGGTCTTCTACCACTGTTGCAGAGAAGATGGTGGAAGATGAGATTGAGAGAACGGAAAAGATTAAGAGAAAATGAAGAGGAGTTGCAGAAATGGAGGCCATAGAGAAGATGTGTGAATTGTCTGTCTGAAAGAACTGAAACTTTGGATTTTGAAAAGGGATGTGTGAATTTTAGTTTTAACTGTCTGTGGTTTGCCCCCCATATTTCCACGAAGCCTAATCTGGCGGTTAACATGATCTTTTTGGAAACTGAAAGGTAGTTTTGGTATTTGGCTCCTCACTATCCCCACCAACAGAGGCTCAAAATAATATTACCTTTTTGAGTGTTGTCGTCACTCTATATCACTATTCATGCTAATTTAATTAATTTTATCTTTTCAAGTCTAACTATATGCCCCTATTATTTGACATGTTTAATTTCTCTTGCTAAATAAATAAGGAAACAAAAATTTGCTTAATAACAAAAAAATTTCCCCGTTGAGTATTCTAAAAATACAAAATTTCTGTAACGTGGATAAGGAAAACAACCAACATGACAACAGAAAACCTAAAAAACAAAAATCAGCCACACTTGCTGTCTTTGCTTCATCTTCCTGCATTTGCATATTAATTGCCAGTGAGTTATATCATCAGATACCATTATGTGATTGGTTCCAAACTGGAATTGAATTTCAAAGAAGAAAATTAAAAAGAAAAATTCCGTAGATTATGTACAGGGAGAACTAGAAAATGCATAATTAAGGGCCTGAATTGAGGCCATCAGCTCAAGAATTCCAACTTGTGCCTGGAAATGAAGCAGCTTGAAACATCTCAGCCTTGTGGCAACCGGGAATGAGCTTAATTCCCTAGTTGTTGAGTCTTCTCTCTGTTATCCTTTCTCCTCCTCGTTCTGTTCTGCGCGGCGATGCTCTGAGCCGACAAGCTCCCTCCATTAATAGGTTTCTTCGCAGTTGACTCAATGCTTTAATTATAAAGTACAGTTGAACTATGAAAATCCAGGCAGGTGAATTCGGGTAGCAGAGGCGGTTTAGACACAAAACGATTGATCGAACAAATGGGGCATGCATTATGCCTTACCAGTAGGAATTATTTTCATAGATATATTTTCTGAGATGAAGAGATCGATGGATGGCTGGGCTGGAAGAGTTGGTAAGGACTGTCTTGGGAACCAAGAAGCTCCATGGCCAGCTCTGGTTGTGCTTCTAGGAAGCAATCGTTTGTGTGTTGAAACTTTGGAATGTCCCCCAGTTGGAGCATTGAAAGCTCAGAGCCATGAGCAAGGGTGTATATATATATATATATATATATATCACCTGAAGATCAAGAAATTATGTGGAAGTCATTAAAGGTTGAAGTTACCACAAATCTCCTCCCTCCCTTTGCAAAACTCATGCATTGGATTAATTAATTAATTAATGATGAACAGAAACGATATTTAATTTGTGTGTGGAGAGAATACAAGGCATGTGGCCATGGGAGAAGTTAGCGAGATGCAGAGACATGAAGTCAGAGACAGATCGAAAGACAGAAAGCCATTAGATACTAGAGAGATATATACCACCTTAGAAAGATACATTCGTTGAATGCCAGTAGACTTGGAGCTCAAGCAGGACCTTATCTAGCTACAAAACTAATACTGAGAGAGAGAGAGAGAGAGAGAGAGAGAGAGAGAGGCGGAGACGTGGGAGGCTGATGTTGATAGAATGAAGAAAATTGGAGAACAAACTATCTCCTTATAAGAAGGCCACGTGGCAATCTCATCGTGTTCCAAGGAATTCAATCATAGTGTGTTAAATAAAAATTGTTAATTACTAAGATCTTAATAGGAAAGATAACATTTTAATGTTAAGTTAAAAAAATAAATTTAAACTTATTATTAAAGTTAATTCCGTCAACAAATACATTTTTCCTCAATTTAAGAGTGTGAAGAAATAAAATGCAAGTGTTAAATGATATATGGTTTTAATTTCGAAAGATTAAAGGTTGAAATATACTAATCCTCATCCATGCTACTCTGCTCTCCTGTAGGCTCCCCGCTCCAACTCAAATTAGATTATACTAAAACTCTTCCTCTAATTTATTTCTTGAAAAATATATATTCACAAGAAATGAGATAAATTGAGACGGACAACAGAGAAGTACTAAGAAAGACAACAAAAATTTCTATGAACAGGAGAAGGAAAAGAAAGAAAGAAAAGAAAAAAAAAAAAAAGAAACGTGACAACAACATGAACAAAAAAAAGAAAGAAGAAGTAAACTTGTGTTTCCTTTCTATTCAGCCATGCTTGTTAGAATGAACTGATCAAGTTCCTCTACGATCAAAGAGTTCAACTGGAACTCACTGCCATTTGCTAGAGTTTGAACAAATTGGCAAGGAACCAGGCACTTCTCTGATGCGTATAGCTTCTCTTGGATGCACGGAGATGAGGCCAGAGCTTGGAGCTCTTGATTATGCGAGTGCTGATCTTCTTTATCGTCCTGCATTTGTATGTTACCAATGTAGTAAGTTATATACATCAGACACCATTTTGAATTTGAAAGAACAAAAGGAAAGAAATAGTTTAAAGGACCTGAATTGACGCCATTTGGTCAAGAATTCTAATTTGGGCCTGCATGTACTTGACGTACTTGAACGCGGCTTGAAACATCTCGGCAGTGTTCATCCTGTTGGCACCAGGAATGAGCTTCCCAAGTTGTTGAGTCTTCTCCGTTATCTTCCTCCTCCTTTGCCGGGCGGCGATGCTCTGAGCCGACAAGCTCCCTCCATTAATAGGTTCCTTCGCAGTCGACTCGGTGCTTCCAGAATAATTATAAAGCACAGATGAACTATGAAAATCCAGACAAGGAACATGATGGACTGGCAGCAGAGGCGGATTTGGCACAAACCCATCAAACAAACGGGGCTCCAAGTCTGAGTAGGAATGATTTTCATAGATCTTTTGGCGCATTGGGTAGAGATAGGGCTCGAAATCGGGGGGTGGAAACGGTTCAGAGGTGAGGAAGTTCGAGTTATACTCAAATGGTGGAGAGATGAATGGATGGAGATGGCTGTAGTTTTGAGAGATTGAGAGATCGGGGGGTTGGAAGTGATGATCATGTTGGTGGAGACAAGCGTTGTCTTGAATGAGGAAATTATTGTCTTGGAAGCCGAGAAGCTCCATTGTCAGCTCTGCTTGTGCTTCTGCAGGGAAGCAATCGGGTTTGGGTTCGAGACTTTCAAGTGTCCCCCAGTTGGAGTAAAAGCTCAGAGCCATGAGAAATAAAGGTACCTGAAAATCATGAAAATGTATGAAACAGCAATTATATGTTGAATTCAGCAAAAAAAGAACTCATTTATGGAAGTGGATGGATGAAGAAGATTAATAAGAGCAGAGGTTGATTTGTGTGTAAAGAGAATGTAAAAAAGACAAGCATGAGAGAGATGAAGCCAAAGACAAAAAGAAAGACAGAGAAGCCATTAGGTATGAGAGAGAGAGAGAGAGAGAGAGAGACCTGAGATACTGTCCTTAGCCTCCGCTTTGTTGAATGACAGTGGACTTGTCTTTGAAGATAAAGCAAAATCATCGAACTACAAAAACTAACAGTGATATATGAGAGAGAGAGAGAGAGAGAGAGAGAGAGAGAGAGATAGACGTGGGAAGTTACTGATCAGTTGGGATGACGAAGTCAAGAAAGTAACCAACTCCTGAGCATTAGAAGCCACGTGGCTTCTAATTTATTTTTATTTTTTTTTAGTTTTAGCCGTTTCTTCTCCCTCAAGTCTCTCCAGGTAGCATATTCTTTATTTCAAAATTAAAAAAAAAAAATACATGTATTTTCACATTTGTCATAATATAGTTACTAAACTAATCAAATAAATATATTCATTATAAACGTTACAAACTAAAAAATAATTAAAATTATCATTTTTCTTTTGTTAAATTGACATTAAGTCCCAGGCTAATTAAGAAAAACACAAAGAACACACTCAAAATTGATTGAATTAGCTTAAGCCTCTCCAAAGAGTGAAGGAATAATACTACCAATACCACCAAGACCAAGAGACCATGCCTGCATTAGCTCAAAACACCAAGAGACCAGACCCCCATCAACTAGCAAGATAAACTAAAATTAGTGTAAAATCCTGCATTTTCATAGCAAAAACTAAAGAAAAACATAAATCAAAACATTAACCATGAGAGTTTAAATAAAAGTAAAATTACAAATCCCTTGTCGGTTTCACTTTTAATAGAACAGAAAGACAACACACAAATAGAATTGGAGATTATCTATTATATATTTTTCATTATGAAGAAGAAAGACATAAATTCTAAAGTCACTTTTCAAGATCGTGGGCCCAACTCAACAACTAAATGCCCATGATGAATATCATAATTGCAATACTTTTGAATTAAAAATAATATAAAAAAAATCTTAATCAGAATGTTAAATATGAGACTTGGTGGCTGGCTATTTGTGCACTCGTTACCCAACGAGGAGAACAATGGAAGGGAAAAGAAGGGAAAGGACACTCAAATCAGATTGAGAATGAAAAGGCAAATAAAATTAACACCAAACAAAAATAAATCACAACAACTCTTTGAATAAATGACACAAATCACAAAAATGTATAATACTTACTTTTATTTAATTTTATATTTAAGTTAAAATACAAATAATTTATCGATCATTTTAAATTAAATAAAATTATTTAGTAATGACTCCTAATAATATTTCTCTTTGATTGACATTTGTAAAAGGAATTGAAAAAAATAACTTTTTTATACATATTTGATTTTTTTTTATTCACTTGAAGTGTTCCAGATTCGTCTAATTAATCTCTAAAGATGGGTAATTTTTTTTCTTAATATATTTTTTAAATAAATTTAGATACGAACACAGTTTATATATATTTAATTTTTTATTTTATAAAAATGTAAAAACAAAAAAAAGCCGAACAGGCGCACCCTGGAACTTCAACAGCCGAACGGGGTTGAAAATAGAGACTCCATTGCCCATGGATAAGACTAGTAGTGCCACCATTTCTTCCGAAAACAGTCGCTTTTGAGTCCCTCTTGGAGGGCAACATGACTCTTCACCGTTTGGGATGCCCACTCCACCACGCTCTTGCATCTTCAAGGCCACTTTCTATATGCGATTGTATTTATACAGTAGCAACAAGAAAAGCAGCATCAATAATTCCCATATCAAACCGGTCACGCTTGCACCGATTTCAAGCCTATCCCCTCTTCGTTTTAACCTCTTCTTCCAAACTCACCTCGAAATTTCACTCACTCTTACTCTACAGTTGTGGGTTCCGCTCCAACTCTGACGCCAAAATCTCCAGAACGCCAGGCATTGACATTTTTTTTGTAGATTGCTCTAGCTCTCTTGCTTGTTTTATTTTGTAAGTTTTATTAGTTTGTTTATCTTTCTGTAGTTGCTGTTGGACGTTATGGAGAGCAAGAGGCGACTAATATGAGCAAATTGAGGGCTTTGAAGCAAAAAGCTGAAGTTCTGGGGATTGATTATGATTCTTGTACACCCGGAATGTACGATCTCTTGATTTGTCCGAAGGTAAGGTTATGTTACCTAGAGTGTTTGAAGTATTTTCTTGCTTTTAGGACTGAGTCAAAGCTTGCTTTGGGAAATCTTTGGAACTAATAGTATCGTGTCTCCTGTTTGGTGTGAATGTGAATTATTGTCAAATTGTTTTATAGCTGAGGAATTTTTAAGGTCTGTTATAAAACATTTTGGAGCATTTTCATCAAGGAAAAAAATAATAAAAAAAAGAAACAAGAGAAAAATAATACCTCATGGAATCATGGTCAGGAAACCACAAGAAAACCCCTGGTTGTCCTCTTTTTGGTCTGTGGTTTAAATATATATGTATCTGTATATACATATCAGCTAGCATAGTTCTTTATAAGTTGTTTGCCATTGGTTGCGTACAGTTTTTTGGAATGCATTAGAAGAATATTATGGTGCCCTTGCTTCCTGCTCTCTGGCTCTATATAGGGTAGGCATGTTGGACCTTAATGCTCTATTTTTGCTGTTTTGTGTCCATAAACTGGATTTTTTCTCACTTTGTGGAAGGTTAATTGAAGTTGATTAGATTAGTTTCAGTTTGTTTGCATATTATCGATTTGCCTATTAATATCTAATTAACTTGTAACATTTTTTCTGGAGTGTATTACCAAGCAAACACAAAATTTGTTATGGAAATTACTACTTTAGAATTTTCAAGGATAACCCAACAAAACCAATTAATGTAACAGTTGATAAAAGTTATGTAAATTTTATGTACTTTTTGATTTTTGTAACCTCCATATGCACAATATTTGGAATTGCCTAAGTCCATTTGATAACTGCCATTTAAATGGTCAAAACACATGTCAGTATGCACCAATCCCTAGTTGTTTTTTCACTTTTCCATTTTCCCAAACGTCGCTTTTTGATAGGAATAGTAGCATCATTGGTCAGAGGAAGCCTGACCCTTAGTCTTTTTTCTAGTGTATTGAGTACTTAAACCGAGATCTAAAGTAAATCTAATTCACTTTATCAAGGCGAATATTTGTGCAGAAGAAAAATGTTTGGTTATTGTCATAATTCTCTTTGTTACCCTTGCAAATCTCTTCAACTTTCAAATGGATTTTAGAGATATTAGAATATGAATCGCCAATAGAAATAATTTTGTTGGAAAGGGAAGAACAGGGCTAGAGCAGAGATAAGTAGTGCCCCCAATGCATGCCTTAGGTCATAAATTCTGCTCATGTTCCTGCTCCTTCTGTGGCTTTGGCCCTCTGTTGCACCCAGTAAACAAAATTCTGGCAAGAAGCTTCTTTCAATTGGGCATGATAACTGTACCTCGTGGGATAAGTGATATTATTGAACTCATAGTATTTGCTTTGATATTTGGCTTCTTGAATAACTGGGATGACACAAATCAATGCAAACTACATGTTTTTCAATGTCTTGACGTTATCAATTCTGTCTTATACACACCAACATTAACTAAATCTTTATGTTTCTGTAACACAGTGTAACGGTGGCCAATCAATGCAGAGGAGTTTATCAGTTCATATCTCCATGAAAAGGTGTACATACTAATGTACTTAGTACTCTATCTTTCATTCCCTCGCTCTTATTTTCACTCTGCTATGTTTTTTTATGCTTTTTAACTTCTGTCTTACCTTTACAAGTGCTGGGGTATTGTAGATATTTTGCAATGTGGAGGTGTTTCCATGTTGAATGTGGATGGGCAGGCCAGGTGGTTAAACATGCGACTATATTATGTTTTCTTTTCAAAATTTCTTAAAGTTGGGGAGCTTAGTCTCTCGGCCAGGTGATAATTTGTGGTAGCAGGCCTTTGCAGACAATGACACTGTGTATAATGGAGTCAATAAGATAGGCAAAGGCAATTTGCATGGACAAATGACAGTGGAGAGCCTAGGGTTAGTGCCTTTAGGCGAAAAGGTTTGTAGCATTATTTTCTGCACCTTTTCCATTAATATTATTATGTATAAACAGCACCACCACCAAAATCTTAATCCCACAGGTGGGGTCTGTTATTATTTTCATTATTATTTATGCATGCTATTGTAAATTTGAATTTCCTTGGGGCAAGTGACTTGCAGTGTTATTAAAGGCACGCCTAGGCGCCTGAAGGCCTTCCAAGCGGGCACAGACCAAAAGGCGCACGCCTTGGGCTTTTTACCTGTTTTTCAAGCTTTTTATTTCACTGTTTGTTACTTTATTTAATTTTTTACTACTTAGGGTTTAAATTTATTGCTTCAACTACAAATTTGACAATAAGTAAAAAGGCTACTATTTCAAATGCTCTAATTGAATTTGAACTAGATGAAGATGGATAGGGAGAATTAAACAAATTCAAGGCTTGCAATAACAAAATGCAACATTAAGTCACCAAAACAAAGAAAGATGCAAATTCAAGTCTAGTATATTACCTACCAAAAAAATGTATGAAACTATCATCACACTTCTAAACCATAGAAATCATCCAACAAGAGGAGTAGGTGATGTGGAAGAAGATATTAGAGATGATGCTTCTAATGATGAAAATGTTTGGTCTTTAGAGTGGGTTTTTTTATAACATGCTTGTTAAAATATTATTAGAAGTTAGGACTTATTTTATACCTTTTTCTTCAACTATGACATATTTTTATTTTTTTTTATTAACTTGCGCCTAGTTCCATCAGGCTCGCGCCTCGCCTTACGCCTTGCACCTTAGGGTCCAAGACCCTTGTGCGCCTTAGTGTGCCTTGGGCCTTTAATAACACTGGTGACTTGTGTGCAAAGTATGAATCATACTAATTAATGGACAAGCATATTCGAGGGGATCGAAACAAGACCATTTATCTTAATTTCTCATTACCCTCAAGAGTGATTGGTACACATCTATCTTTTTTTGTTTATAAATTTTACCCCATGAAGGGAACTCCCAACAATTTACAAAAAGGTTAATTTCACTTTCAACTCTCCGAAGCATTGCTTCACCGATAAACCCCTATGTTTTGGAAGCATGAAATCTGCATTCCTGTTTCATTTTTTTTTTTTGGTAACTTCTAAGGTCTTCTGGGAGATGAAAAGGCAATAGTGTGACTGCAGTGAATACATGAGATTCTTTATCAATAACTTGATGCATCACATCTAGAGGGAAAATTGATGTTAAATTCTAGTAATATCGGACAATATTCAGATTGTCTTTTGTTGCTTGATTTTTTTACTCGCATTAAATAAATCCACTTCCCAAGTGACTGATGTCTGGATTTTTCTGCATTAATTACCCTCTCTTTATGTTAGTAGTTGTACTCCTAGAAAAAGGTGCTTGCTTTTTATTTTCACGATCTTACAAAACCAAGCCTCAAGTCTTTGCCGAACCTTCCTGTACATTGAAAGCCAAATTACTTGCTTTCAGATAGCCTCAGTTGAGAATCCATTGAGCTGCCATTTTTTATACTTGACTGATTTTTAGCTGTTTTCCTTCTACAAGACCCAAAACATATTCTGATGCTTATAAATATAAACCCTAGAATCTCTCCTGTCTTTAAGCAAGAGTGAAGCTGAAGTCAGTTGCTATTCAGGTTATTGAAGGAAAAAGGTCCTTGGACAATTTATGAGTTGTGATCTCCTTACATCTCATGTGTTGTACGGAGAACATTATGGTTTTACTTTTTCTGTTTATGAAAAGGATTTTTTCTATTTTTGATCAACTCACGTACAAACTATGTTTTTCTTTAATTTCAAAGGCATCTTTAGTTTGAGGAGAATGGGGAATCCAGTTGTATTTGACAACTGCTAAATGTTTTTATTTTGTTTGTTTTCTGGACTATCACTTTTTTTTTTTTTGGGGGGGGGGGGGGGGCGCTAGATCTGGTATATTCCTTTTTTAACGCGTGCATCTGTCTGTCCTTGGATTGATATTTTTTGATTCTTTGAAATTTATTTCAGCTAATTGCATATTTTGCCGAGAGAATGATTTCCAAGGATATTCTGCTGAGGAATGCTGTTATGCAGATATCTAGCGATCAGGTTAGTGGTTGATAATACATACAATGTAATACACTCAAATACTTGTGCTCTTGATGCTGGTTATTTTGGTCAGTAGATTTGACGAAGAGTTTATTTTAGGATCCAGAGAAACTTAATTTTGGCTGTGGTACCCACGTGTGACTCCAATTGGACTTGGATATTTATTGAACACGGCAGGTATCATGTTGGACATGCCAAATGGTGTAAGATAATTTTCCATTTGTTTTTGTTTTTTAGAAATGTCAAAGGACACATGGGGAACATGTGCATCCATAGATTGTGGGGGAGGGGGTGCTGGAGGAATAAAGTGTCATAATCCAAGGGCAATTTTGAAATTTTTGTTAAGGCAGTAGCCACTTGTATTAGTTAGTTGTTGTTTTGTTGATTGTTTCCCTACAGTTATGCTGTTAAGCCAGTGGGAAGAGCCTATATAAGGCTAAGATGTAAGAGGATGGGGATTCATGTTGAGAAATAACAGAATTCTTTCCCTCCTGTCTCTCTTCCCTCTCAATTCTCTCTTTCAAATTCTCCCTCCAAAAACTCTTTCCCTAATCTCTGTTCTGTTCGAGTCTCATCTTAGAGACTTGACATAAAGGCTCATGAAATTAGCTAGTTTTGGCATGGCCAAGAAAAACAAGCTTGCACCTGATTGCTGTCTAACTTAATATCCGGACACTTTTGTGTGAGTCACTTATTTCTTTTAATATGATCTGAGTCACATGAGGGTTGAGAGCACCTGAATTTTGAGCATTCAATTATTTTGTTTAAGTTTCATTACGTGTTGGGCCCCTACTGAATTCCATTTGTTTTTTTTAGCAAAGAATGCATGTCCTTATTTTAAGTGTTGTCTTAAATATAAAACATTACTGGATTATGGGTGATGGATTTCAGTCTTTATTTAAATACCAGCGGATGATGTGTGATATATCTGTGTCTAATAAGTTATATATATTGTTCTAATAGTTACAGTGCTATCATGATTTTATTTCCTTTTTTTTTTTTTTTTGTACTTAACAAAATCCCTATAGAAGTATCTAGATGATGATGCAACAATTCACAGAGTTCTTAACATTATAATCCATTTATGCTATTTTTTTAATGCTGGCCAATAAAAATAAATTATTGAACGCATGATTGTTCACCAAATAAATTTGCCTAAATATTAACAAATATTACTCAATTAAGCATGATGAATTTTTGATCGGTGGAGAAGAGAGAATTGAAAGGACTTGAGAATGAGTGGTGTATTTAGAAGATTAACAAGAGGAAGGGAACTGTAATTGTGTGAAAGTAATAAGGGGGAGATACTTGTAACCATGATGCGGACAAAATTTATGGTCAACTGTTTTCGTCAGCCTGTGTAGGATTGGGTTGGTCCAGGAAGTACAGGCTGGATTTTATACCCCTATCTGGAAGGAAAGATGTATGTAGACCTTATTTGCCTTATCTCAGGTCAAGGTTGCTCTTCCTCGTTGTAGATATATGTTTGGCTACTCATGCCCCCATTTTATTTCTTTTCTAGTGATGTTGCATGAGAGGAACAATAGAACTTTTGAGGTTGTGGAACATTCTATTGTTTGTCTTAAAGGATCTATCTTTCTTTTTCCTTATTTTTTTGGTGTTCTAGCTACCCCCCCCCCCCCCCCCCCCCCCCCCCCCCCCCGCCCTCTTTTTCATTTCCTTGATGATCTGCATTTATCTTTGCTGAGAATTCATATTAGCTTGTATTAGGTGTGCTATATAGATATCTCGTACCTTATTGGATCATATTCACATTCCTCTTTCTTTTCTGGGATGCTGCTCCTTTGACTTCTTGCTATCTGATTAATCAAATGCATTCTACTGTTCTTAACGGACATATTCCTCATACTCTACTTTTTCCTCATCCTCTTTGTATTTTTGGTTCCACCTATTTTGTTCATCTTTTTTCACTAGGAGGGGACAAACTATCAACTCTATCTATTAAAGTGTCTTCCTGGGATATTCTCAGTTTCAGAAGGCCTATAAATGATTTTCAATTGTTCTTAATTAGTATTTCCTTTCTTTTGATGTTACTTTCTTTTGAGTCTAGTCCTTTCCTTATTTCTTCTTCCTCATCTCTTAATGAGGTTCTTCTTGTTCCTTTTTTTTCTTCTTTGGTTCCTACTATCTCTTCTCCCATTACTTCCTCCATTCCTTTTTGTCCTCTCTTGACATATTAGCATTGTTCTCGAACTTCTTTTATTCCTCTAGATAGTGTGGTTTCTCCACCTCATGTTCCCATAGATACTGCAGTTCCTTTAGATGCTTGTCTTCCTACAAGTGTTATTATTCCTTCAGTTTCCAATCCAATGCAGCCTTCTCTATACAAAGGTACTTGTTTTTTTCATAATCCACATCCTACTTACACTTTTTTGAGCTAACATCGTTTATCTTCTATCCATTTTGCCTTTGTTTCTATTCTTTTGTCTATTTCTATTCCAAAAGCAGTTGTGGAGGCTTGCTCACTCTAGTTGGCATCATGCCATGGATGAGGAGATGTATGCTTTGCTTGCTAATGGGACTTGGGATTTGGTTCCTTGTCCTCCCAAGAAATCCTTTTGGTTGCTACTAGGTTTTTATTATTGAAGTTGATTTTGACAACTCTATTAGCAAATCAAAAACACATTTGGTTGCAAAGGGTTATACACAGATCTTTGGTCTTGATTATGGAGGTACCTTTTTCCCTATGGCTATGATGGCTTTAGTTCGTTTGTTTCTTTCCATGGCTGTCATTAGACATTGGCTTCTTCATTAGCTTGACATTAAAATGTATGTCCCCATGGTGATCTTCTTGAGGAGGTTTATATGGAGCAACCACCTGGGTTTGTTGCTCAAGGGGAGTCTCACTTGTTGGTCACCTCAAGAAATCATTGTGTGGTCTGAAGCAATCACCTAAGCATTGGTTTGGTTGCTTTAGCTCTATAGTTCAATCCTTTGGATTAACTGGAAGTGAAGTTGACCATTATGTTTTCTATCGCCATGCTCCGGGTGGTGTTATCTACATACTTGTCTGTGTAGATGATATTGTCATTATTGGTGATGATGAGCTAGGGATTTCTCAGTTGAAGGCTCATTTGCATTCTCATTTTCAAACTAAATATTTGGGTCCAATGCAATATTTCTTGAGTATTGAGGTTGCTAAATCTGGGCATGGCATTTGTATCTCTCAAAGGAAGTATGCCCTCAATATTTTGGAGGAGACGGGCATGTTGGATTCTAGGCCCATTGATGTCTATGGATCCTAATTCTAAGCGTGTTCCTGGACAAGGGGAACCTGTTCATGATCCAAGGTGTTACAGAGATTGGTTGGGAGGCTGAATTATCTTACAATGACTCGACCAGATATTATAGTTACTATTAGTGTGGTTAGCCAATTTTGAATTCTCCTTGTGATAGTCATTGGTAGGCTTTAGTGCATATTTTGCAATATATTAAGAGTTTACATGGTAAAGGTTTACTATTTGAGAATAAAGGTCATACATAAGTGACTGGTTATGCATATGCTAATTGGGTAGGCTGTGCATTTGATAGACTGTCCACTTCTTGCTATTGTGTTTTGGTTGGAGGCAATTTGGTTTCTTGGAAGAGTAAAAAACAACATCTTGTTGCTAGGTTTAGTGTTAAAGCTGAGTATAGAACCATGGCATTAGCTACATGTAGGGGCAGAGCTACGCCCAGCCAAGGGTGGGCAATTGCCCACCTTGCTTTTTTAAAAAATGTTATTATATGTATATAATTTAATTTTTTTTAAATTTTTTCTGAATATCAGTAGCACCCCACCCCTCATTTGCCCACCCTGTTTTTAAAAAAAATATTATTATTATATATATAATTTAATTTCTTAATATTTTTTTTCCTGAATATCAGTATCATCCCACCCCACTCATGCCCAAATTTTTTTTAAAATTTTTGGAACCCGTGTTCTTCCCCCTCTCTCCCTTAGCCCACCCATGCTCATGGCCTTGTAAATAGCACCAATAAAATCTAAAGCTGTGACATTGTGAGCCATTTAATCAATTTTTAATTTTTAAACTCATATCAACAACCATTCTACATTTATATAAATACTTGTGTCTGTCTTTCTTGCAAATCATTTGACATTAATATCTGAAAAGAGAGTACTTTTTTCTATTTTAGGAAGAAAAAATATGAAAAAAAACATAAGGGTCAGTATATGAAAAAACATAGAATATTTTTATTGTTGTTAGTTAAATTATGAGAGGATTACTCGTTCTGAAATGCTATTTTTTTTGGTCTTTTTTTTAAAATCTAAACTCAATTTAATTTAATTAAATTGATTTAATATTACTTTATAAAAAAATTAATTTTAAACTCTTATCAAAGTTAATAATTATTAACTGGGATGTGAATTGTATATTCTTTAACAATTGGAGTACAAGATGTCTCCGTGTTTCTCTCCAGCATGTCTTTAGATTTCACTCGTCTACATGTCTCAAGATTTCACTCACCCACATGTTTTCTTCTTCTTTTTCTTCTTCTTATTCTCTTTCGTTTGTTTTCTTCCTTCTATATCTGTTCTACGAAAGCTCTGTAAATCACCTATTTTGCAAAATACGATCATTGGATCTTAAATCCGATCACATTATCACTGTAAAATTAATCCCGATTTACAATAAGGTAAGCTTTTTAGTTTTATTAGCTCTATTTTTAGTATAGATTCGTGAGGTATTTATGTATATATGCTAATTATGTGTGATTTTTAGTTTATGGACTTAATTTGCTAATTATGTGTGATTTTTAAGTTAACAATCTGTAAGCTTATCTAGCCTTTTTGAAGGAGTTTGTAGACTCTTATGCAAATCTTTAAAATGTTCAAAATTGATTTTACTCAAAAATCAACCTTATTCTAGAACTGGATCCGAGCATCGCCGGTGATTTTGTTGATGAACTTGGACCAGTCATGTTTGGCAGACATCAGCATTAAGTGTGGATGAATTAGATTTTTTTTTTTTTTTTACTATCTGTATGATTTATTAAGCTGTAATAATGAGAAATGAGTTGAGAGAAATGAAGGCCTTTTTCAAGATGTTGTTTTCATCAATCAAATATATTTATTTAAATTTTAAATATATAAAATAATTTAAATAGATAAAAAATAAAATAAAATTAACATTTACAGCGATTAACAACTGTCACAAAATTTATTAATTTAATAATTAAAAATAAATTTTACGATGATTTTTGAAAAATTATCGTAAAATTTAGAAAATAATTTAATAATTAAAAATAAAATTAAATAATTTAATCTTTTTTAATATTATTTTATTTTTGCCCACCCTGTGTAAATTTCCTGGCTCCGCCCCTGGCTACATGTGAGCTGATTTGGCTAGAACAAATTCTTAAGAAGCTACAGTTTGGTGATTGAGGTTCTATGCAGGTTATGTGTGACAATCAAACTACTCTTCATATTGCCTCTTATACACATTTTCATGAAAGGACCAACCATATTGAAATAGACCATCACTTTGTGCGAATAACTAGTTTCTGGTGAGATTTCTACAACATTTGTTGGGACTATGGATCAGCTGGCTGACCTGTTTACTAAGGCTCTTCGAGGTCCGAGGATTGAGTATATTTGTTCCAAGCTAGGCACATATGATATGTATGTGCCTGCTTGGGGGGAGTGTTGAGATTTCATATTAGCTTGTATTAAGTGTGCTGTACAGACTAGTTGAACCTTGTACCTAGCATAGGTAGCTTGTACATGGCAGTTACAGTGTTTTGTAACCCTAGCTTAATAGATTTGATTAGTTCTTTTCCCTCCATTTTCTCTTTTTCTCTCAATTATGTACATCATTTTTCAATCTTTATATACATTTGCTTGTATTTTCGTACAGGGTTTGTCCCCTAAAGACAATTAATTTTAAATTGTGAGGACGGAATGTGTAATCCTTTCATCCCATTTCAAAAATAATAATGTAGGAGTCAAAATCATCTAAATTGGAACTGGATCTTCTACTTATTTTTCTTTTTTGGTAGAATGTCATTGCTTTTACTTACAGACGAAATGGAGTACTTGTGAGCTGCAAATACAGAAGCCTTGACAAAAAATTCTGGCAGGTACTTAGCTTTCTATGGACTTGAATTTTGCTGATATAAAGGTGAACATTTTGTGATTTATTCCAATTGTTGGTGCCTGGTAAGAGATGGAACTTTAAACAAATTGTTTGGAGAGCACTGTTATTCCATTCTTCACTCTTTTGAGAGTCAGTAGTGGGGTTACTAGGATTGCTACTGGTCCTCATGAACTCTGAAGGAACTAAAGAATTAGAAATACTCATTTTATTACCATTATTGGAGTTCAGGTTGCGGTAGGTATTTAGATATAAATATAACAAGCCTTAAATCCCATTAGGTGGGGTTAGTTACATGAACTTTAGCTCACTGATCGTTACTCTCTTTAGTCATATCTTCTAGAAGGCCCTTATAACTCATAAATAACTAAGTCTCCCCAAAGTTTTTCTTGGTCTTCATCTACCTCTTTTGCTAAAGGTTTGTTTTATGAAAGGGTAAGGTTGCGTAGAAAAATGACCTTCTCCTGACCCTTGCAAGGCAAAGAGCCTTGTGCACTAGGGATGCCCTTTATTGTAATAAGGTAGATATTCAGCTACTTACAAAAAGGTTTAGTGGTATGAATCACGTAATAATATAATGTTCAGCAAAAGTTATCTTATTAAACAAATTAGGATATTCTTGGATACTGGCTTTCCTTTTGGTCTTCTTTATCTTCTTCATGATTGGTAGTGCTTTTCCACCAACAACACAACAGTACTAAAATTATGTTTTTTTTTTTAAATATGAAATGATAGATTTCTGTTTATAATCTTTAGGAGAAGGGTACAGAAAAGATATTATATGGACTTGATGACATAAAGGAATCAGGTGAAATCATCATTGTAAGTATTGTTACCACTTAAAGTTGTCTTGGTTCTAGCTGTCTGAGTCTCTTTTCCTGCTTATTATATAATTGCCCATTTCCCTTCTTTTTATTGTCACTTAGGTTGAAGGTGAAATAGATAAACTCTCAATGGAAGAAGCTGGCTTCCGTAATTGTGTTAGTGTTCCTGATGGTGCACCACAGAAGGTGTCTACCAAAGAATTGCCATCTTTAGAGAAGGTTTGAATCTAGACTGGAACTTCTTAATGCCACTCTGTGGTTCTGCATCTGTCTGCTGTTACATGTCTTAAGAATTCTTGCACCATTGCATCAGCCTTGTTGCTGTTCTCTTGGCTATTATTTTCTTTGAGAATGCAGCATTATTTTCTGTGGTCTAATTTTTTTCCACATATAACATATAATATTCTATGGTGTTCAAATTGTTGCATAAAATAATAACAATGAAATGCTTGTTATGTTCAAATGACATAATTTAATAAAAGAAGTAATAGAAAAAGGGTTGTGGGATGAGAAAAATAATGGAAAAGGGGTTGTAGTTGGATGATTTGTTTCCAAATGCTCCATCTTGAATTCACTTGTGAATTTTTTGAATTTTACAAGCTTTCCTTACATCTCAAAATGAGTATATCTAGCTCTTCTTATCTATTTGACCTTTGTTTTCTGCACATCTGTATGGATGAAATCAGGATTCAAGATTTCAGTATCTGTGGAACTGCAAAGGGTACTTGGACAAGGTTTGTATTCATCCAGAAGTTTGACTAGAACAGCTGAGAAGTCTGCTGATGTTCTTGGTCTATCGTCTTAGGTGTCTAAAATTATCTTGGCAACCGATGGCGACACACCTGGGCAGGCCTTAGCTGAAGAGCTTGCACGCCGTCTTGGAATGGAAAGGTAACTGTGTATGAGCTCTTCATGGTTTTATTTTATCATTACAACAATAATCACAAGCCTTGATCCCACAAGGTGAAGTCAGCTAGATGAATTATGGACCTTTAGCCATCTGTATCCATGGCCACATCCTACAATTTAATCATTGAGAAACCATTTTAAATTGAACTTGTATGGAAAAACTATAAGTGTACCTATACTCAACATGTGGCTTCAGAATGATGAGCAAGGCCTAAGCTTATTACATTATTATCATAAGCAATTGGCTAGGAATTGGTGTCATCAGGTTCCATGAATTATCTAACTCTTTGTCTGACTTCAAACAGTAGGAAATCTTGGGAAGGCCAAAAAAATTTGCTGGTTCCAAGTAAGATAACAGAAAATCATTAGACAAATAGTTTTGAAAATTGTGCAATATCCTGGTTGGTTGGCCTTTTGGTGATGTATCTTGTAACATCTCAGTACTTCCTTATGTCCTATAAGAATGCTTTGTTATACTACTTCTGAGTTAGAACTTATTGGCTAACTGTTGGCAAAATATTTTCTGAAAGATTGCTACCTTCCTGAACTCTTTTACAATCTACTTTTATATTGCTTTTTGTTTCCATCAGATGTTGGCGAGTAAGTTGGCCGAAGAAAGACAAGTTCAGTTGTTTTAAAGATGCAAATGAGGTTCACACCTGTTCGTAATCTTTTTCAATCTCTCAATCCTATTTTTCCTTACATTTTGAGTTAGATATTGTTTACCTATTTGAGAACCATATTGAGGATATTTTTTGTACAAAATAGATATCAATTTCAAAAGTACTTAATTGTGTGGGATTCTCACAGCCAATTTTTGGAAAAACAGAAGAAATTGCATGTAAAAGGAAAAGATTACAACAAAAAGGAAACTAAATAATAAATACGATCTTGTCAACTGGAAAACTAATCACTAGCAAGAATACCGACTTGGAGTATTTCTTTGAACATTTACCACATTGTGATAATAACTAATGCACCTAACTTTAAAACATCACTTAATTATATTTGTATTCTTCATTGATATGTTGATTTTAGGATTGTATGGAAACCTTTAAACATTTCACTGTTATATGAAATGGATTAAAGTCATTAGAAGGTGGCTTTTCCCAATATCATATAAGCTTTCACCACTACATTGAATGAAATATCTTCATGCTTAAGAAATCATTTTAGAGAAACCTAAGAAGGGTTCAATATAGATAGGAGTACAAAAATGGGGTATTGGATATGGAAATTTGGGGTTTTGTTGGGGGGGGGGGGGGGGGGGGCGGAGGGAGAGGAAAGATACAAATGCAACAATTATACAAAAAAAAGTTATGTACTTTTTAATTTTGATAATATACAAATCCAATCTATAATTTTGATAATATATAAATTTTTTAAAAAGTACCACACCTAAAGTGAATTTTCAAAAGCTCTATTGAAAATCCTTTCTTGTTCTCATGTATATTGGATGTCCAACACCTTTGCAAGCATGTTGTAGATATGCCCAAAATGGAAATAAAAATAAAAATTTAGGACACACCACCAGGCTGTGTTGGGCCCTTTAACTTGTCAAAAGTGTTTTCGTGTTTGATATGCATTGAAAAAAGGCGTAGCATTCAAAATGAAGTGTGTGTGTGTGTTTTAGAAAGAAAAAAAGAATGCCTCCTCAATGCAACAACAGCATAACAATCCCACTATGTCGAGTTTGTGACATGATTCTAGCTCGCAACTCATTCTATCTAATGCCTCTCGATTCATGATCTCAAAAGTAAAATATGGTTGTTTCTCAGCCTTCTTAAAATAAGATTGCAATGCAATCATCAAGTGAAATATATTACATGTTTTGTTATTATTTGTGTCCATGAGACGCTCGCAAAAATCTCCCGGCATGGTAAAAGCATTCTCTTGAACTCCATGCAGAAGAGATTATCACTTGCAAAGTGCAGTGACAACTCAGCTAGATTGAACAACATAATTAACACAGGTTATATAGTCAAAATTCAACACTAAATTTGAACAACCAGGTTCTAGTTGTTTGGTTGTCTAACCAAGTTTATCAGGAGTTACTAGTGATTGTTGAGACTAGGTTTCTAAAAGTCAAGCAAAGGTCACTAGGCTTTAGGCAATGTTCTGATATTTAGTCCTGAGAGAGCTGTGATTCTCAGAATACAATACACTATTTATTCATTCTGGAGATAGCACAGAAACTTTCTTCCGTGTGCTATAAATTGTAACCTTTTACATTCTGTGCTGATCAAATATTAAATTTGTGTCCACAGGTACTAAAAAATTTGGGACCCCAGGCCTTGAGAGACATAGTTGATAAAGCAGAGTTGTATTAGGTGAATAATTAGACAGAGTTGTATGACGTGTTTCTCGAGAGGAATACAAGGCTGGTTCCATTAGCGTCTGTGCAGAAAGAAGCATATTATGTGGGAGCAATACAAGGAGGATTTCATCGATGTTTGTGCAAAACACCGGTGAAGCAGATTGTTTCTTTTTGGCCCATCTCCTTACCTTTCCTAGATCAAGGATGTGCTGTGACTTCTGGATCGACATTGTTGTCTTTGATTTGGGATTGATTGGTTGATAGGGACATGGTTTGACCGAGTGGTGGCCATGTTGTATGGAGGCATTTGTTGGTCCCATAGGCAATGGGCTATTCGCAAATAATCCATTTCATCAATCTCCTTGCAGGAGTGTGCGGACGATTGATGCAGAGGGAATGTTGATTGGGACCATTTGTTGAATCCAAAGTTGTGTGAGAACGGGCTTCGCTCAAACGAATCTTTTCCCTTTTCCAGCTATTTTGCATTCCCTAGATAAAAATGTGAAAGAAAAGATTCCTCTTCTTGATTGAGAATGAATGGATGGGCAGAAAACGGATAAAACTAAGAGTGAAAAGGTGTGCATATATTGTGTTGTTTTTATTTTTGACAAATTGTTCTGCAATATGTCGTCCTATTGGTTTCCCTTGATGGGATTTTGTATGGATGTGAATCCTTTTGAGGAAGTAGTTTGATCCTGCATACAATATCATACTTCTGCTCTGTATTACTCATTGTTCGTTCAAGTGTCCAGAAACATGCTTTGGGCCGTTCATACATGAAGCCCCAATATTTTTCAATAGTTCCTGATTGTCTTGGCATCCAATTTATGGTTTTGTATATTATTCCAATGTATAGTTTCGCGCAGCTTTATTTGGGCCAGTTTGGGAAAGCGGTTTGCGCTTATAAGTTGTATCAACGGGCTTGTAAGTTGTTAAAAAAAGTTGGTGAGGTGTTTGGGTGCATATCATCAACATTTAAGCTACCTATCTTAAATGTTACTGGCATAGTGTTTTGCAAAAGTTATTGGGAGATAGCTTATTTAGAAGCTGGGTTGACCAATTATTTTACTATTTTATCCTCATCTTTTTGTTAATTTCTAGCTATACCCTTCTTCTTCAACCTCTGCCTCTCATTGTCTTCTTTTTCAACTCTTCCAGTTGTCACTGTCAGCCATCGCCGTCGCCCTCACCAGTTGCTTCTTGTCGACAATTGCCCCCATTGGCAACATCAGCCATCGTCGCCCCTACTGCTACTCCCATCGTCGCAGGCTGTTCGTTGCCCTAATCTGCTACAAGTTAGCCACCATCGGTCATCGCAGGCCATTCGTCGCCCCATCAACTGCTACCCATTGTAGTCCGTGCTTCGCTTCCCCTCTTCCCCGCTACCCATTATATGTATATATATAATATATATAATAATATTGTATTAATATATTTTTAATAATTATATATAATTTATCAATATCTAATGATAAAATTTTACATCATTCAATAACACGTTTATTTTTCATCTTTTTATTAAGTTGTAATAACTTATTAACTCTTTTAAATCAAACACATAATTATTAATTATTAACTTAAAAGTACATTTATTCAAATACACTATAACTAACTTAAACATTACCTAACTTAAAAATTTTAAAAATAAAACCTTAGCCATATATCCACGGAATCAATGCTCAAATATGATGCTTTTGATTTTGTGTGGCTGTGTGTTTTCTAAAATAAGGGCTTATATGTAAAGGGCTTATTGAATGCTTTGACAATTTTATATACACCCCCATTTTGGGAGGTTTAATCCATTGATAGAAAGATGAACTCCCGATGTTTGTGAAACAGTTTTTGAGTTTTGGAAGCATTTTAAGTGCTTGGAATTACAACAGTTTTGGAAGGTTTGGTGAGAAGATGTTCAATTCCATGGTGTGAATGGTGGGTTTTTTCAATCAAGGTTGATGGAGTTTATTGAAATTAACTTTACTTTCTATATTCTAATATCTATCGTAATATTCAGGGGCGGATCTATATGTAAGCTGCCCTGGACTTTAGCCCACAACAAAAGTTAAATTGATAGAGTAAATCCCAGGGCAGCCCACAACAAAAGTTAAATTGATAGAGTAATTTTTTTGATTATTTAGTATTAACCCAGCCCAAACTCACTCTAGCCCACCCTAATTTTTCCCAACCCAACCCACTTGCCTGTAAACCCTTTTCTTCTCCTTCCTCTCTCAACCTCGCTCTCGCTCGCGGCTCACCCTCGCTACCTCTTGCTTTCTACCTCCTCTTCTCTTGCTCGTCTGCTTGTGATCGCTCTCGCTCTCGCTCTCTCTCTTGCTCTCGCTCGCCCTCGCTTTTGCCTCTCTTGCTCTCACTCGCTCGCGCTGCCTCTCGCCCTCGCTCTCTGCCTTTCTTGCTCTCGTTGCCTTTCTCTTGCTCTCTCTCTCTCGCTCGCCCTCACTTCCTCTCACTCTCTGCCTAACTGCCTCTCTCTTGCTTTCCCTCGACCATTCGGTTTTGCCCTCTTTGTAACGTCCCGTTTTCTCGGACGCGTTATAACTTGGGACAATAATTTTTTTTTCTTTTCAAACTTAATTCTAAACCATATCATATCTCGAATCCGTCCCAGAATTCTCATTCATTTGTCTCGAAAGATAATTACTATCAACATCAAATGCGGAAGTAATGATCGAAATCTGATATCTTAACATTAATCATAAATAAATTCTTACATCTTCAACATTTCTCAAAACGTTTAGAATCTAAAGTAGCAGAACTTAAATACAGGGGCTACGTAACATACATTTCATTCTTCATGCACTCTGATAAGTGCCATTTCATGCCTCAATTATCCTCGTATCTGCTACAATCTCCACCTGGAACGTTTGAATATTCCAGAGGCAAAGCCCAAATTAGATGATGAATCATCTAAGTAAGGATATATAATGTTATGTCATGTGTGTATGCAATGTCTTACCTCGTAGGTGTCAACTGCACCCCTCATGCTACCTATCATTTTAGCGGCCTCCTCTATCAAAGCCGAGGTGTATGGGTGCACCCTTGGTAAAGTAGCGGTGCCAGTTCGTACTCCCTACAGCCTCAAATGCGAGTGATCAATGATATCAACGTGTATTTATGCATTTTATAGTCATGTCATGTATGCAGTCTACGCGATGGGTACATATCAGAGTATGTCAATATGATGAAAACATTTTCGAGGAACATAAACCAAGCATTTTCCATAAACTAACTTTAATTGGAAAGTACCACTTACCTTCTCAAGCTTATCAAGTTATCTCGATATTCGCGCATGTCTCAAAGTGCGTGTATCGCCTCGATTTGCGTGCCAACCTAAAAATTTGCACCAGTCACTTCAACTTAAGCTTCAAAGCATCCTAATCACCATAATTATTTAATTAAACATTAAAATCTATTTTTCCATAATTTCTGGCATTTTCTATCATTTGTTTCTCTATTTCTCCCTAATTTTCCTCCATAAATCCAAACTAAATATTTCTAAAATATTTTCTCAAATATTTCACTACGAAAATTCATAAAATAATATTCTTGAATTTCTAAGAAATTTTACTCACCTTGATTTAGCCCATCAGGCTTCCTTGGTATGCGTGCCCTGATCTCGAAATGCGTGCCCGAATCATTTTCTTGTCTAAAATCTCCGGAATAACCATAAAACTCTATTTCCTATTTTTCAAAAAAATTTCCACATTTCCTCTATTTTTTCTTGAATTTTCTTTTCTTTTCTTTTTATTTTCTATTTCTTTTTCTTTTATTTCTCCTCTTCTTCTCCACCTTCTTCTTCCTCCTCCTGCCTGCAACTCCATCTTCTCCTTTCTTTCTTCTTCTTTATCTTCTTCTTCTTCTTCTTCTTTTTCCTTCTCTTCTCTTCTTTTTCCTTTCATTTCTTCTTCTTCTTCCTTTCTCTTCTTTCCTCCATGGCCGAACCAGCACATCCCCCGCGCACAATGCTGCACGCACTAGCTCCACCTCCGCGGCTACTTCACCCGTCGCCGGCCATCACTATCGTCTTCTAGTAGCCGCACGACCATTGCCACAGCCGCCCGAACCAGCAACTAGCTTCCTCGCGCGACTCGAGCTGCTTGCGTGCTAGCTGCCATGTCCACTGATCTCCATTACTGGTTCACCAAGGCCCCTTGGTTGCTGCCCCGCCGTTGGCATTCCCGGCTTCTACACGATCGGCTCGGCCCGCCACTACCACGAACCACCAGCCAGCCTCATCGCCTCGGCCATCGCTACCCTGCTCGAACTAGCATGCTTCTATCTTCTCCTAGCATCGCGGCCATGGCTGCATTAGCTCGCCTCCAGCCATGATCGGCCCCGAGCTCTTTCTCCCCCATGTGAACTCTCTTTCGATCTCTCTCTCAAGCTCCCTCTTAGCCTCACGATCTCTCGGCCAGCTTCTCCCTTGTCATTTTCTTGCTTTCATTTCTCTCTATTTATAGGCAATTCCATTGCCTCGAGCTTGCCATGGCGCCATCCCTCAATGCATATAACTCATGCAATTTTCAGCTAACACGTTTGCAGAGGCGTGGTGTTAAATTTGCAGCGCATGGGTTCCAATCTGCAGGGTATGGGATTTACAGAGCCATGTCTCACGCATGCCCACCTATACATATATATATATATATATGATTATATAATTATATTATACATTTAAATCTCATTTTTTATTTTTATTTCATTTGGGCAATTTCATAATTACAATTATACTCCTAAATATTGAATTATTTTGCATTTCAATATTGAAAATACAAAATTAATAACTTTAAAGTTACTTAATTTGGTCGATTTTGCCCCAATGTCCTCACCGGGCCATTGGTTGATCCCGAAATTACTGAAGGGTTGATCATTATACAAAATCGAAGCCCCCCTAAGGTTTCGTTAATTTTTCGAGAGTCTCCTACAACGATTCGATCTTACAGCCTAATTAGTAGCTGTACCGAAAACTGTTCCCGATTCGATTTCTTTTGATACCATAAATCGTATATCGAGACCATGTAATTTTTAAGTAAGTGATTTTTTGCTAATTTTGTGTCTGCTTGCATATTTGACTATTGCATTTAGTTAGAAACTTATGAATTGGCGTGGCTGGAAACCTGGAATTTGTTATTGTGAATCTGTTATTGAATATTTGAATAGACCATATTTTTGCCTTCTCTTGTTTAAACTCTAGAAATATCGTTGTTGTATTGGCCTTGCATTTGCCTCAAATTTTGAGTTAAATATTTTAATTATTCGATTATTGAATTGTGTTATTTTTTTATTTATGTATCTTAGAATTTAAGATGAAACAACAACTTTTTGCGAGGCAAAAAGAGAGATCGTCACACTAGTAAAAGTACTTCAATTCATTGTGAACAAAATCAATATAGCACAAGTTTAATAATTTTTTTGTTTCAAAATTTCATCAAGCACAAATTTAGTGAAAATTTATTATATTAATTTTTTTATTACATAAAAATTTTATTATATTAACTTTTTAAAGTTTAGACGCCCAACCTAAATTCCTGGATCCGCCAGTGGCAATATTGGAGGCGCGTTTGGCCTTTCAGTGGGAATTTTACAATCCATACAGCTTAGGTGAAAGTCGTGGAGTGAGTATCACATCGACGGGTCTGGCTTTAGATAGCGCCATCCCTGATCCTTCCCTCATATCAACACTTCCATCCATGGGAGTAGCAAAATTGAAACCTTGAATAACACGAGCGAGCGTCAAGTGCACCATTCGCATGCTAGCTGTAATGCCGGGACACATTCTCCGGCCAGTGCTGTACGGAAGGTACTCAAGTTGGTGCCCTCTCACATCCGGCCTCTCATGGCTAGGGAGGAATCTGTCTGGCCTGAATTCACCTGGATCAGCCCATGCATTCGGGTCGCGATGCAGCTTCCATAAGTTTACGATTAATGTTGTTCCTTTGGGAACGTGGTAGCCTCCAACGTAGCAATCTGCGCGGGCTTCTCGCGGCACTGATAATGGGCCAGATGGATATAAGCGCAGAGTTTCTTTGACAATGGCTTGAAGATATGGCAAGTTATTGATGTCTGATTCTTCTGCCCATCTTTCTTTGCCGACGTGAAGGTCGAGCTCTTCTTGCGCCCCCTTTAGGGTTTCTTTGTGGTTTAGTAAGAGGGATAGTCCCCACGTCATGGTGAGAGCTGGGGTTTCTGTTCCTGCTAAGATGAAGAGCTGCACAATACAAATTGGGTATGGTAAAGACAAACTAAAATCAAAGTATTTTTATTTAGATTAATATTTTTTTATTCTTCAAATATATCATAATTTTATTTATAGATAACTTTCACCGGTAATTTTGTGAATTAGTATAGTCATCATTTTAAATTTTGACAGATTGTATTTAGTGAAATCCATTGCCATTCATGATAACTAAATGAGTCATGTTATTTGTACAGTAAAGAGTTTTACAGATGAGTGTACAGGATGATATATCGCGATTTTTGTTCACCCCCATTTTCTCTTCCCTTCCCTCAGTGCTGCAACCGATCACCCACTGTTGCCCCTCTTGTTGTTTTTTCTCGCCTCGCCTCCTCGCCGTTGCATCCTCCAGCAATCAGCTCATCTCTCGTCGTTTCATCAGAACCTCGATGCAGCGGCGAGGCGACATGCGAAAGGCAAGCTAGTTGTAGGAGAATGTAGCGGCGAGGAGGAGAGGCAGTAAGGCGACAGCGGCGAGAAGAAACGATGCAACTAAGGTGAAGAACGACAACGAGAAGGTCGCGGTGGATGGTCTATTGTAGCGGCGAGAGGAATGGGATAAAGGAGAGGTTGTTGGAAGGGAAATGGGCAAAATAGTCCTTGAGAGAGGAGAGAAAAGAACAAAATGATCATTCAATCCACCCGCAAAAATCTTATGGATACAAATAGCATTACTCTAACTACATATGGGATTTTGAAGCAACACACTACAAAAAAATTGATTTTTAGCGGCGGTTTCTAAAACCGCCGCAAAAAATGAAATTTTGCGGCGGTTTGCAAACCGCCGCAAAATACTATTTTAGCGGCGATTTTTTTTACATTTTGCGGTGGTTTTCAAAAAATCGCCGCTAAATTTAGAAAATAATTAAATAATTAAATAATAAAATTTAATTTAGCGACGGTTTCTTAAAAACCGCCGCTAAATTCAAAAATTATTAAATAATTTAAAATTAAAATTAAATTAATATTTGCGGCGGTTTTGAAAATCGCCGCAAAATTCATTAAAAAATTTAATTTAGCGGCGGTTTCTGAAAAACCGCCGCTAAATTCAAAAATTATTAAATAATTTAAAATTAAAATTAAATTAATATTTGCGGCGGTTTTCAAAACCGCCGCAAAATTCATTAAAAAAAATTAATTTAGCGGCAGTTTCTGAAAAATCGCCGCTAAATTCAAAAATTATTAAATAATTTAAAATTAAAATTAAATTAATATTTGCGGCGGTTTTCAAAACCGCCGCAAAATTCATTAAAAAATTTAATTTAGCGGCGGTTTCTGAAAAAACCGCCGCTAAATTCAAAAATTATTAAATAATTTAAAATTAAAATTAAAATAATATTTGCGGCGGTTTTCAAAACCGCCGCAAAATTCATTAAAAAATTTAATTTAGCGGCGGTTTCTGAAAAATCGCCGCTAAATTCAAAAATAATTAAATAATTTATAATTAAAATTAAATTAATATTTGCGACGATTTTTCAAAACCGTCGCAAAATTCATTAAAATATTTAATTTAATTTTTAAAAAAGAAATTTCCCCCCAAAACTTGCATTAATAATTTACAATTAATACTTATTGTATTAATAATTTATATTTTATAATTTACATTAATAATTTAAAATTTTCAATTGCTTTGAAATAATAAGTAGTAATAAAATTTTCCCCAAAATTTGCATTAATGATTTACATTTAATACTTATTGCATTAATAATTTACATTTTGTAATTTGCATCTTTATATATATAAAAAAAGGATAGTTTTCGAAAAAGAAATTTCCCCCCAAAACTTGCATTAATGATTTACAAATAATACTTATTGCATTAATAATTTGTATTTTGTAATTTACATTAATAATTTAAAATTTTCAATTGTTTTGAAATAATAAATAGTAATAAAATTTTCTCCCAAATTAATGATTTGCATTTAGTACTTATTGCATTAATAATTTATATTTTGTAATTTGCATCTTTATATATATAAAAGTAGGATAGTCTTCAAAAAAGAAATTTCCCCCCAAAATTTGCATTAATGATTTACATTTAATACTTATTGCATTAATAATTTACATTTTGTAATTTGCATCTTTATATATATAAAAGAATGATAGTTTTCAAAAAAGAAATTTCCCCCCAAAACTTGCATTAATGATTTACAAATAATACTTATTGCATTAATAATTTGTATTTTGTAATTTGCATTAATAATTTAAAATTTTCAATTGTTTTGAAATAATAAATAGTAATAAAATTTTCTCCCAAATTAATGATTTGCATTTAGTACTTATTGCATTAATAATTTACATTTTGTAATTTGCATCTTTATATATATAAAAGTATGATAGTCTTCAAAAAAGAAATTTCCCCCCAAAATTTGCATTAATGATTTACATTTAATACTTATTGCATTAATAATTTACATTTTGTAATTTGCATCTTTATATATATAAAAGAAAGATAGTTTTCAAAAAAGAAATTTCCCCCCAAAACTTGCATTAATGATTTACAAATAATACTTATTGCATTAATAATTTGTATTTTGTAATTTGCATTAATAATTTAAAATTTTCAATTGTTTTGAAATAATAAATAGTAATAAAATTTTCCCCCAAATTAATAATTTGCGTTTAGTACTTATTGCATTAATAATTTACATTTTGTAATTTGCATCTTTACATATATAAAAATAGGATAGTCTTCAAAAAAGAAATTTTCCTCCAAAACTTGCATTAATGATTTACAATTAATACTGATTGAATTAATAATTTGCATTTTGTAATTTGCATTAATAATTTAAATCTTTCAATTGCTTTGAAATGATAAGTAGTAATAAAATTTTCCCGCAAAACTTGCATTTAATACTTATTACATTAATAATTTACATTTTATAATTTGCATTAATAATTTAAATCTTTCAATTGTTTCGAAATAATATATACTAATTATGTAAAATTAATAATAAATTTTAAATATACAAGTTTTTCAATGCTAATTGTTTTATATTAAATTTGCATGAATTTTATGAGAAATATTAATAGACAACTTAAACTATTAATTAAGTCATAGAAAAGTATCTATTTATTTAATATATTATTTTTATATCTTTATTCTATGTATATTTATATAATAATAAAATATGATAGTTAAATAAAGTATTTTGCCAAATGTCAATTATTAGGGTTGTCAAGTATTAGAGTTCTTCAATACTAATTAATATTTAAGGTATCACATTTTTACGACTATGGAAGAAATCAAAATTCATTTTTTAAAAATTTTGTTATTATTGAAAAAACTTATTCTTACTCATATTTAAGAGTTTTAATTTATATTTATAATTATAATATAATAAATAAAAAATAACGAACGTCTTTAAGTGAAAATATTATAGATTTTATAATATTTATTTATAAATAAATATAATATAATAAAAAAAATTATAAGTATATTGAATTAAAAGTGTTCTCCATTAACATATTGAATAGTGAATAATTAAGTAAACTTAAATTTTTTCAATATGATTAAAGATTAAAAAATTATAATTATCAATTTAGTTAAAATTATTTAAAATAATAAATTTATTTTTTTATTTTTAAATTAAACTCTCCCACATATCACGGGATTTACCACTAGTTAAAAATTTAATTTAAAAAAATAAAAATAAAAATAAATTTAACAAAATTTTAATAATTTTAAAATATATATAATTTTTTTATTTTTAATAAATTAATTTAGTTAATTTAATTCAATTAATTTATTTTTAATTTATTCCTTTATTCTTTTAAAAAATGATAAATTAATTAATGTTTTTCTTTCTATATTAAAAAATATAAAGTATAATTCTAAAAAATAGTGGTATATAATTTATATATGTAATTATAATTAACAAGGGAAGTTGGTAGATCAGGCAGGTTTCAAGCATGCAATGGCATATGGGAGGTTGTGGGTTCGAAACTGGGGAAGGGGTTAATTTCCAGCCTCGCCACGTGGCGCGCGGATATGCGGCCACGTGGCTGGGCGGTGGGCAACCGTGTGGGCGCGGGCGGGTGAGAGTGTAAAATTTTTAATTTAAATTTTAATTTTTTATTTTTTTAATTTTTTATTTTTTAAAAATTTTAATTTTTTTAATTTTTGCGACGGTTTAAAAACCGCCGCTAAAATAAAAAATTTTAATTTTTTTTAATTTTAGCGGCGATTTTTAAAACCACCGCTAAAATTAAAAAAATCGCCGCAAAATCAGTGATTTAGTGGCGGTTATTCCAGCGGTTGGTCAAAATCGCCGCTAAATGCTCCACGACGGCTGGTTCAGCGGCGGTTTTCATCACTTAGCGGCGATTAAAAACTGCCGCTAAATGCAAAAAAAACCGCCGCTAAATGCCAATTTTTTTGTAGTGACAGTATTTTTATCTTAAATATAACTACTAAAAATTTATAGTGAATTCTTAGCTATAAATATAAATATAAATATGATGTACAGTTGTAAAAGTTTAAAAAGGAATTCCATTTCATTTTATTTGTAACGGTAAAAGAATATTTAAATTAGCGACTTTTCAACCTATAGGAATCTCAGAAGTAGCATGTAAAATATATTGCTTTATTTGCATTATCTAAAAACAATCGTGTACCTGGGCCAAAGCCTTGATGACGGTCTCGGTTTTGTAGCCTTCAATGGAGTCATGTTCAGCAAACAAAGATAGCATCACGTAGATGAAGTCGGAGTCGTGCTCTTCCACCTGGCCCTTCTGCCACCTCTGGAGATGCTCTTCCACCCAACTGCTCATAAACCCATCCACCTTCTTCGCATTTCGCTTCATTGCCCTAACCCTTCCTTGCAAATCAAGCCACCTCAAGTGCGGCACCACCGCCGAAAAATCGAAACTCGCCGTCAAATTCGCAAGTTCCCCAAACGCTTCCGTGAACCGTTCTTTCTCCGATTCGTTATCTCCATCTTCTCCAGTATCGTATCGTTTTCCGGCGATCATTTTCAGAATCATGTTTCTAGTCACTTGCCTGAACCATTTGGCCATGTCCACCGTGGTTGTTCCGCCGCACCTTGCGGACAACTCTCTTATCGCGGCACCCACCTCTGCGGCGCGGACGTGGCCGAGCGAGCCTATCCGCCTGTCGGAGAGAAGCTCGAGGGTGGTGACCTTGCGCATCTTCCGCCAGTAGGGTCCGTGCGGGCCTAATCCGAAGTTGGCGCCATGGTAGCCCAAGTATTTCATGGCGGCGGTCTCCGGCCGATCCATGAAAGCGGCATCATTCGTAATGAAGCAATCTTTAATCATTTCCTTGCTGCTAACAACAACAGCCCGGTGCATGCCGAGTTGAAGAGAGAATATCGGGCCGTAGGTATCGGCCATGGCTGCGAGCTTCCGGAAAACGGGTGTTTGGCCGGCGAGGAGGGGTAGGTGGCCCAAGATCGGCCAGGCGCTTCTTGGTTTGGGGGGCTCGACGCCGTTCTTGGCATGACGTTTGTGTTTGAAAAACTTGTATGAGTAGAAGAGGAAAAGCACTGCTACAATCGCTTGAAACGGTGACTGCAAATCCATCTGGGAAAGAGCAGAGAGAGAGAGAGGGGGGGGGGGGAAAGGAGCTAGAACGGCAATGGCAGACCCAAGAGAGACAGAAATGTTATTTATAACTAGTTCTTGTCCCGTGCACACAACATCCAAAATATATATATATATAAGATAATAGCTCAAAATATGAAATGTACATTATTTATTTATTTAAAGAATTAATATTTAAATTATCATTAATCATATTTATCTGTTATTTAATGTATCTAAGATATATATTTTTTATTTTTTAATTCCTAAATATTCATCTTCTATATTCAATAAATTGAATAAAGATATTAACAATGACTATCTTACTTTATATATATAAAGATATTATATATTATTATGTTATATAATAATAAGATAATTTGTTATGATTTAATTAATATTTTAAGTGTCCATTCATATTTCTCATAAATAGTATTTATTTTTAATTGATTGATGAATTAATTAAATATTTAATATTCACATAATAATATATTGAAAAATTAATGATTAGCATTGAAAAACTCATATATTTAAAATTCATTATTAATTTTACTGTAATTAGTACTTATTATTTTAAAATAGTTGAAAATTTTAAATTATTAATGCAAATTACTAAATGCAATAAGTACTAAAAGTAAATTATTAATGTAAGTTTTGGAGGAAATTTTTTTTTTTCAGACTATCATACTTTTATATATATAAATATATTATATTATATAAATATAAAATAATTTTTTATGACTTAATTAATACTTTAAGTGTCTATTTATATTCCTTATAAATAGTATTTATTTTTGATTGATTAATCCGCATGTATTTAAAATTAATTATTAATTTTACGGTAATTAGTATTTATTATTTCAAAACAATTAAAAATTTTAAATTATTAATACAATAAGTACTAATGCAAATTATTAATGCAAGTTTTGGGGGATTTTTTTTTTCTAGACTATTCTACTTTTATATATATAAAGATATTATATATTATTATATTATATAAAAATAAAATTTTATTTAATAGATAATTTTCTATGACTTAATTAATACTTTAAGTGTCTATTCATATTCCTCATAAATAGTATTTATTTTTGATTGATTGACGAATTAATTAAATATTTAATATTCACATAATAATGAATTACAAAACCCATGATTAGCATTGAAAAACTCATGTATTTAAAATTAATTATTAATTTTACAGTAATTAGTACTTATTATTTCAAAATAATTAAAAATTTTAAATTATTAATGCAAATTACTAAATGCAAATTATTAATGCAAGTTTTGGAGGAAATTTTATTTTTCAAACTATTCTACTTTTATATATATAAAGATTATATATAAAATATAATATTTATATTATATTATATAAAGATATAATTTTATATAAATGAACAATTTTTATGACTTAATTAATAGTTTAAATATTTATTCATATTACTCATAAATAGTATTTTTTTTATTGATTGACGGATTAATTAAATATTTAATATTCATATAATAATGTATTGGAAAACCTATGATTAGCATTGAAAAACTCGTGTATTTAAAATCTATTACTAATTTTACAATAATTAGTACATATTATTTCAAAACAATTAAAAGATTTAAATTACTAATGTAGATTATAAAATATAAATTATTAATGCAATAAGTACTAAATACAAATTATTGGTACAAGTTTTTGGGGAAAATTTTATTACTACTTATTATTTCAAAGCAATTGAAATATTTAAATTATTAAAGTAAATTACAAAATATAAATTATTAATGCAATAAGTATTATTTACAAATCATTAATATAAGTTTTGGAGGAAAATTTATTTTTTCAAGATTATCCTACTTTTATATATATATAAAGATAATTAATTTTTAATTTTAAATAAAATATTAAAATAATTTGACAAAACTGCAAGCATCTGGTATTTACATATTTAATAAAATAAATTAAAAATAAACACTTTAACACAAAAATATTAATATATATGTCTATATATATATATATTATATTTATAGGAATAGGAAACTAGCCAAGTGTGGCACTGCCGTGTGTTTAAATTTTAAAATATTAAAAATAACATTAAAAATATTTTGTTGTACAAACTACAAGCATACAAATACAGTCTGAATTAAAAATAATTAAAATATTTCGATCTCCCACCTACCAACTTACGTACTGTGTGGTGATATATACGGACAATAATAGAGGCAAATTGTGTCTGTTTTTTTTTTTTTTTAAATACAAAAGTCAACCCTAATTATATGGGATCGATGATCAAGTGGAATTAATTAAATAAAGGTAATCTTATTATTGTACAATTAATTTGATATGCCTTCATCGTTGTCATTATCAATTAATATTTATATATATATATATATATATAGTTGCTTGTCAATCACCATTGGCTTACAGTGAAGCAATTAAAGATGAGAAATATGGTTAGTTCTTGAGATCGACAAGACTCTCTCAATCATCTCTATTTAAATGTACAATTGTTATTTACTTAATTTAGTAACTACTAATTAATCACTAGACTTTGTTTCAATAAAGAAACTCAAAATTAGTGGTTTGAATCAACGCAAGCTTACATTTATTAGTTAATTAGGAGTACTGTTTTTGGATTTTTAATTTAAAGTTTGTCTATATCTTTAATATGACTCTTAAATTTAAAATACGTGATAATAATAATAATAATAATATGAGTTTGAGATTATATATATGTTTGATTATTAAATTTATTAATATTTGAATAATTTTATATATGTTATAAATGTGTGATAATTAGATTAATAATAGTTTTTTTAGTTGTAAAAATTAAGGCTAAGATTGGGAATCAAGAAACCCTTATTTGAGTATATATAATCTTGTCCCAACTCGCGCGTGCCCACTTTTTTAGCTTATACATTCCAACTGACAATTATTTTTGAAATTCACAAAACATAGACAATTGTTAGATATTCAAAAATTTGAGTCATACTCATTGAAATTTAGTTGTGATATCATTTGTCATTTTAACCTTTAAACTCTATAAAAAAATATCAAAACAAATCATATCAACTCTAACAAAAAGGACAACATTGAAAGTCAAAAAACTTAGATTTTCCCTCACCAAATACATTTTCCACCACCCAACCACTACCTAATAATTAAAAAATTAGCCCTTACGCTACAAATCAAATCAAATGGTTAATTATAATAAATTAAAATTCATATCACCAGATCGTGGGTTCGATTCTTTGTGCAAGTACCCCCACCCGGATATCCCAACTATCCGGACATTCCAACCACCCGGACTACCCGAACGGGAACGCCTATGGAAGATAAAAAGAATGAAACACAAGATAAAAACCACCCTGACATGCATACACAAAAATAAGAACGACGAAAGCGAAGCTAAACACATACATGCACTACGAGTAACCCGCTAGCACAACGGTCACATGATAAATAAATGAACATAGACTCATGTGCCGACATACACAAGAGACAAGAAAAGACCTGGCACAGTAAAAATAATAGAGTAAATCCTACTGAACTATCAGAGTTGACCGGGACTGGCGAGACTACCTGTACACCATACCGATTCTGCTGCTAGAAGCTAACTCATTTGCCCTTGACTCACGCTGCCACTACCTGAAATGATGGAAAAACAAAGTGAGTCGAGAAACTCAGCAAGCATAAAGAAAGAAAGGCTGAAGACTGCACAAAACCAGTAAACTTCCCCCAGAACACCAACTCCCAAGTACACACAAACCATGAGACACCACATCACAATAATATAGCTTAATAAAAGCACATACCGGTCATTGGACCCACACAAGACACACGGCACCTGACTGGACTCTCACCCTGCAATTAAAACATAATAAGAACAAATCATAATAAAACTTTTATATTTTTTTTATTTTAGTGAGAGGTTTATACTCGCTAGTGTACGAGTGCAGTTGTAGTCCAAATTTAAATTTATATTTTCTGAATGAATTCAGGTCGTCCACTGAGAGATTTATTTATGGCAAAAGAAAAAGAATGTCACACACACGCACACGCATTTGGACAAATTGACAACAAGGTTTTTTTATGAGTTTTTTTTAGACAACAGATACTAGAAAATAAAGTAAGGCAGAAATTGAAATAAACATTAAACGTAAAAATATGAATTTGGATAGTGCTTGAGTTAAGACAATTTCAGTACCAACCCGTTGATTCCCAAATTTTAGCATAAAAAATTAGCAACATTAATTTAATTTCAGATATGAGGGTTTGTTATTAAATGCAATTAGAGATGATAGTTCTAGGTTAAGCAATCCCCATACATGATATGCGAGATTCTAATTTAAGCAACCACCATAAATCCAATTGCAATTAATACACAAAACAACTAAATTAATCATCTGGGTTTAGGTATGATAGCGTTTCCAGTTCTAGTAACTCTCATACATGGAATGAAAGCTCTAAGTTAGGCTTACGCTCCAATCCAAACCTAGTGATTTTTTAATAATTAATACACACTCATATTGAAATTTAAATTAATGTTACTTATTTAAAGCGCAGCTTTCTTTGGGAATCATTGGCGTTGGACACTGTCCTTGCCTTAACCCAAGATTAGATTTAACTACTCATTTTTATTTGAAAATTAATCGACAGAAATTTAAATGACGTAATTTAAATAACAGAATTTAAATGACAAGAAATTTAAAGGCATAAACTAACCGGCCATTTAGGCGGTGGATAATTAAATGACAAGAATTAAAATTGTAGAAATTTAAAGGCATAAACTAACCGGCCATTTAGGCGGTGAATAATTAAATGACAAGAATTAAAATTACAGAAATTTAAAGGCACAAACTAACCGGCCATTTAGGTGATGAATAATAAAGTAATAATAAATGACATAAGAATTTAAAAGAAGAAAGAAAAAAAAGTAAGATTATAAGAGAAAGTACTAAAGAAAATGAGAAAGAACAAGAACAATTCTCAAAGAGAGAATTATAAGGAAACAACTAAACTTTTATTCAAGAATAATAATCACACTTACAAATGCAATCAAGTGATCTATTTATAGGCCACAAGATGCAATACAAACCACACAATTTCAATTATTCAATTAGACATAATTATATCTAATGGGCACTCACACACTTAAAGTTAAATGAATTTTAGCTATAATACACACCTAATATTAAATGGATTTTAGCTAAAATACATACCTAATAAAGCACTCATAAAGTTAAATGGATTTTAGCTATAATATCCACCTAATAGTTAAATGGATTTTAGCTAAAAAATACACCTAATAAAGCTCTCACATAAAAAATAAAAATAGATTTCTATAAATTGGTTTTTAATCTTTATTAGGATTAAAAATAATCCTTGGGCCTTCTCCAAATAATATCTTCCATGGGTTGCTCAAATTGGGCCTTAATTCTTCATGGGCTTGAATTCTTCATAGACTTTAATTTTTCATGGGTTTGATTTCTTCATAGGTTTGATTTCTTCATGGACTTGAATTCTTCATGGACTTTAAGTCTTCATGGGCTTTAATTCTTCATGCCTAAAAAAAAATAAAAATAATTTAATGTTATTAATAAATTATATATTATATATATGTATTACACATGGCACATATATATATTAGATTATATTATATATATATTACATGCATGCATATAATGACATATATGTATTAAATATAATTTTATATATTATTATTATTATTTACTTTAGAACTTCATTTCATTCATCTTTCAATTTAAATTTGCATATAACCATAAAATATATATTAATATCTAATTTAAACCATTTTTAAGATCAAAAGAAGGGTATAATTATAACAAATTTTTTATAAAATTAACCACTAATCATATCCCCCAACTTAAACATTGCTAGTCCCTTAGCAATCAGACTATACACATGCCAAGCTTTAATAACTGTATGAATGTAAAAATTTCAAATTCGAAACCGAAATGCATAAAATTGAATAAATAATTTAGCATTCTAAATCAGATTTTTGGTTAAAGGTCATATAATCTCAGGAATGGAAATTAGGATAACCAACACACAGACTTACTCCCTCGAAGTTTTGACTTCAAATCTTACTATGGATTTTCTCTCCAATAAAAAGGATTCCTCAGGTGTACATACAAGGGGGTGCACCGTTATAAGAGTAAATGCAGAACAAGTTCAAAACTCGGTGCCATCCCAAATACAAGGAACGTATTTTCATGAAAGAACAAGGAAATTGACATAGCTTCATGATTGGAATAATGCTCTAGATGAGTAACTTCTGAATTTAAACATGATTCCCTACTCCAAACTCAAATTCTGAGATCACATGATTTATAGCATCAACAGGGACCAGACTAGGTTGTAATGGGGCTATAAGGTTAATACGGGTTGTCAAAGAAAATGTAGAGTGTGCAAAGGGTGTGTCGGGATTTTTTTTTTTTTTTTAGCATTTATTTTGAAACAGTTATGCTGAATAGCTAAGAGAATTTGCCTCTTTTTTTTTTTCTTTTTCTTCTTTTTTTTCTCTTTTTTTTTTCTCTTTTTTTTTCTTTTTCTCTCTAAATATGAAAATAGAAAGACAGATTAATTCCCAAAATCACACTAGGTTGGATAAAATTCATATGGTTATGGGTTAACCGAGAGTAACGAAAGAAATTGTACTACAAATGGCTCAAATGGGATAGCAAGGGAGGTTAATTTAAAGAAAGAAAAATGTTTAATAGGCTCAAACTGAAAGAAATTGATCCCCCTATCATGCTTCTCAGTCATCTAAGTCGAAGTTTGAAACCAATCAAATTCATCCGCTATCATACTAGACATTCAAAGCGAATTGATATTTTGAAGCCATTGAAAAGATAAGATAAACAAGAGAGCATATTTAGAGTAAGTGTTATTTCACTCAGAATTAATGGTTATTAGGCTCAAACACTTACTTGGGTAATAGTTTCCACTTCTGTTGAGGGATCATACAATGTACTAATCAGCTAATTACTGTTACCTTTGACTTTATGACCGATAACTAATTTTTAAATTTTGAATCCCCGATGAATGCAAATTACTTATTCTAATGCACATACGTTTTCAAATAAGAAATCAATGCATCCATGTTTCGTATTGCAAACTTAACCGGCTATCAGTGCATAACTTCAAAACTTTAGGAATAGCATTATTTAAAACACAATTTTTTTTTTTAATAAGAGCAGATAAAGATAATCAATTCACACAAGACAACAAACTAGCAATAGCAAACTCACAGTTAAATATGAACCAAATAATTCATAACTAAACCTTACACCCCCCAACTTGAATTGCAATAATAAATTAGGGTTGTTAAGAATACCTGTAACTCCACAAGTCCATAGATTTGCTGTGAACTGCTAAAACTTAAACAACAAATGAGCACACCATATATATATATTTATATTTTCACACCAAAATAAAAATTTCATGCAAGTCATAAGATAAGCAAAATGCGTCTCAAGAGTACAAAAAGTACTCCTTACTCAGCCACCTTATCAAAGACTTTGTTAACAACATTCCACAGTTTTATTTTTTTTTTTGTTTTTTTTTTTTAAAGAACACAACCAAGAAAAATCCTGCAAGGTGTACAATAACTAGATGCGTCTCAAGAGTACAAAAAATACTCCTTACTCAGCCATCTTAATAAAGAGCATTTCTCACAGTGATAAATCTAAATTAATCGGACCCCTTTGGCGCTTGTTACTAATTGCCTTAGACCAGTCTATCCGAGGCTCATGAGGATCGTACTGTGGAACATAAGCATGTAATTTCTCTAGCAGCTTATCAATGGTGGATGCAGAAATGAGAATCTTTCTTGCTGAACGAGAAATGAACTGTTGGTCCACAGCCTGATCAAGAAAAGAGAGTAACCCATCGAAAAAATGGTTAACATTTAAAAGTCCAATGGGTTTGGTATGAAGATTACTCTTGGCCCAGGAAATTATACAAAAGATTTCTTCAAGTGTTCCAAAACCTCCTGGTAAAGCAATGAAGGCATCTGACTGATAAATTTTACAAGCCATGCGCTCAGACATAGAAGTCATTTCTATAAGTTGACCGCGTGTAATCCCGGAAATATGTGGTTCAGCTAAAGGGATTGGCATTACACCTACCACAGATGAATTTCCAAGATGTACAGCTTGTGAAACATAACCATTCAATCCACGACTTCCCCCTCCATATACTAAATTAATTTTTTTCTCTCCTAATTTTTTACCAAGTTCGCTCGCTGCAAGTGCGTAACAAATATCGCTCCCAAGTTGAGAGCCACAAAATACACATATGGTATTGATTCGACGAACTAACTGGCCTTCCATGTTTGTTCCTTTTGTATGTCCTGAAAAGAAGTTTGGCGATCAAAAGTAGCTATACAATAATTCAACAAGAAATAAATACAAACAAAAATCATGCGTATGTATAAGTAGTTGTGATTGTGGCTCACATCTTCCTCTGGTTTTACGTCCAGAAACGGCTTAAACACTTTCTATGAAGCGGGGATAAGCTTCCCGTCCAATTTTCTTATAGATTGGCAAACAGGGTCGTTTTTAGTCAGATTCCCAAGACTATAGCGTTGGTGGTCACTTCTGAACTGGGTCTATAAAGCAAGAAGTTCTCTTTGCACTATTCCACATGGATGCGTCTCAAGAGTCAATCGGATATCATCCAAAGACTCCTTACTCAGTCCATCCTTTATGAAACTAATTTTATCTTCTCGATTTATGGACGTAAACCCCACAGATTTGCATCGTGTGTTACAGGTCCATCGAGCACATTTGTAACAACCATTCACTCTTTTCGCTCTTCTTTTCTTTGCAAAACTACTCTTCCCTAAGCTTGGAAAATGCTTAAAACTAGGTGAAGTTTCACCAGCTAATTGAACTTTTGTTTCGATTAGCCAACGAATATCTTCAGGGATGTTATTACGCATCAACAGCCAAAGTCTTTCACACCTAGCAGCATAAATTTTTTTCAAATCATTCTGCGAGAGAGATGGATAGTACTTGTGAATTTTTGAGAGATAAAGATCCATTTTTTTTTTTTAAAAAAAAATTATACTAAGAAGAAAGTAAAGAACTATAAACTTTACAAAAGGGATGAGAGTACCTAATCGGAGAATACCACAAAGGAGAGAAGATTGAGCTCAAGAGGGGTGACTTGCTTCATACAGATATGGAGTCTCTTATAGAGCAATGGGCATTACTATTCTACACTCGACTCGAGGCATGCCATAATTGCACCGTCAGACTTGACGTCGTTTAGCGTCTCATTTTTCAACATTTGGCAGTGTGCCTTTTTTTTTTTTCAACGCTCGGCGCCTCTGTTTTCAACATTTGGCAGTGTGCCTTCTTTCTTTATAGGGCAGTGTGATTGCACTGCCCAAGAAAAGATGGCTACCACCAGCGTCAATTCTGTCTCTCTCAATTCAATTTTTTTTTAATTAATTTTGTTATAATTTTTGTTTTTTTTTTAGGTAAAATTTTGTAGACACCTTACCCCCAACTTAAATTGCGCATTGTCCTCAATTGGCAATAAAATGATAGAAGATAGGCATACCTGGCGGTCTTCAATACATAAACTCGTATGGAGAAATTTTATTTAGACTGCACATAGAGAAACTCTAGTTAAGTAATGCAGAAAAGGAACAACTTATATGTATATATAAAATTATTTTATTATATTTTTATTTATTTATTTTTTAGAAATTTTTTTTCTTTTCTTCCAATTAAGGATCAAATGAGTGATTGCCCACCTAATCGTAAAGGTAGATGAGAGCTTGCCTGTATCTAGTCGTTTACAGCGTTTGCACACTTAAATGTCACCAAATTAATACACGCTGTAAAATGGAATAACTCTCAAAATTAATAAAATTAGACCCAAAACGAATTTTCAACCATACAAAATGTTTAATACATAATTCTCTACATACCTAACTAATTAAAATGCGATTAAATCTCATTTAATCTTCAATTTTCTCCCAAAAATTGGCCCCCTGCGTCCTGTTATTCTTTTCCATTTTCCTTGCTGATTTTTGCTTCAAAAATGGCCGAAATTGGCCTTAAAACAAAGCAAAACGGAGGCTTCAATTGGGTGGCTGAGAGCGCGCCACGTGGCCGCACAATTGGCTACCCACCGCCTTGCCAAAACAACGCAGTTTTGACGTCCATAAGCTGGAAAAATTCCAGCAAAACCTCCATTGCGCGCGCGCACAACCAGCCTCAAACCCACGACCTCGCCTTCCTTCCTCGCGCGCACAACCACTTGATCCAGCCGCATCTTCTTACATATAATGCCCCCCCATTAATTTTAAACATTTTCTTAAATCTCCAAATACCCAAATAGATTAATATTTCATTTTTAACCCACAAATATTCAATAATCTTCACAAACACATTAATTAATAATTAATATTTCTCTTAAACCCAAAATATTTAACAATCACCTTATATATAATAATTACTAATTATCAGCCATTCACCAAATTATTCAATTCCAATAAATCAAAATCACTTCAAATGCAAAATTTAGCAATTATTAACTGTTTCCGACTAAATTAATAATACTTTATTTAATTCTCATATATTCAATAATGTCCTCAAACACCGATTTGAATAATTATTATTTATTTTCAAATTTCGGGATATTACACTTTGCCTCGCACAGTGAGGTAAAGTCTCTACCTACGATTTATCTTCTCTACCAAAATCGAGAATATGAGCGACAAAAATATCGCACAAGGACAATAATCTCAATAATAAAAAATTAACAGTTTTACCCATTAAATTTTAAACAGACTAACATTATTATACGATGCAATAAGTTTTTTTCTTTTTATAGCTGGCATGGTGGCTTGAAGTTACTTTTCTGCATTTGCTACAAATAAATAGACACAACTCAAATTAATGGTTTACCTTAAAACTTAGATCAATCATTTTACCTTTTTTTTTTATGTAGTGACTTTAAATTACTTTTTTACCCTTTTTAACAAAAAAAAATTATGTACTTTTGTTAACAATGTTTAATTGCAATATAATTATAATACAAAAATACAAGAGCGCAAAACCACTAACTCAATATAGAATACCATCCAATCAATAATTTTGATAATATATAAAATTTTTAAAAATACCACACCTAAAGTGAATTTTCAAAAGCTCTAAATGCTAGACGACGAACAAACAACGTGACAAACACGTGGACAAACTCAGCCAAAATTACAAGGATACCCTCGATAACTTTTCAGTATGGATACCCTCGATCAAAATGCGTCACCTAAATTGGTTTAGGGTTTAGATCTCTCTCTTTCTCACTCTCAATTTGGGGTTTCAGTCTCCGTCTCACTCTCATTACAAGAATTTTAGTATATTGTGATAAAATAATTTTGATGGATTAAATTTTGTCACAAAAAGTATTCTTTTAGTGACAAAATAGAATTTTCTCATGCAAAATTCAAAAAGTGAGTAAAGTTGTGACAAACAATATTTTGGCATAATATTTTGTCATAATATAGTGAGGTAGATAATTTATAATGACAAACTAATTTTTATTACAAAATTTTGTTGCATCAAGTCGGAACCAAATTTTTGGTGCCAATTAAACTTACATAATATGACAAAATAAATTTGTCACCAAAAATTTTGTCACACTAATTAATCATATAAGATGTAATTACAAAATTTTTTAGTCACAAAAGTAATAATTTTTATAAAAAAAATAGTTTGTCACAACATAGTATTATAAAACAAATATGACAAAAATATATATATGCTAATTTGCTATATGCTTTGTAATTGTGAAATGTTAATAACTTTATTTATCTGCAAAGTCCACTATGAGTCGCCTAATGGTTGTCAGTTGCGCGAGAAGTGAGAAACAATCTCGTTCTCTATCACCATATATATAGTGGTTTGCACTGATTTGTTTGTTCTAATTATTCCTTCTATTTGAATTACAGGCATGCCTTGGCAAAGAGAGCTAAACAATCGATGCCTCTGAGTAGACTTCCTAACCTAGTTGTTGTAGGACCCTCTTTAAGAGACTTATTGTCAAGCTCGTTTTTTTCATTTTAAGTTTTGTTTTAACTCATTTAGTTTATGTGAATTAGTTTTAGCTTATGCAAGGAGAAGTAGAATATTTGTTTTTGTTTAACTTATACAAAATGATTATCAATTATTGAGTAATATTAGTTCCAATATTTGTCATACTTTATGTTGCTCCTATTTGAGTTGTCATTTCCTCTTTTTCATGTTTGAATTATTTCGTTGCTAATTATTATAGGGGTACATGTAATACCAGGGAATGATATAAGGATATAAACGGTATTTAATGAAGGGTATAATTGGAATTTGCTAAAAAAATGAGACTTTAGGATACACTATCGCAGCTTTGGATGACCGAATTAGTCAGAGAGAGTACCCCGGACCCTAGATAGCAAAGGAAAATGGTATAGTAGCAACGAGTGATTTAAGTTATGATTTTTAGTGATGAAAGGAATTGGATCGAAAACAGTTTTCAGTACAGTTGTCGACTGGGCTAAGAAAACTGAATCGATGTAAGAGACGTCCAGAAAATCAACAGAGAGCGTTAATGACTAGTATTTTATGTGTAGAACAACCCTTAAGTGATTTCTAGTTGAATCGAATGGATTTAAGGTCAAAACGATCAATCAAGCCTAAGTGCAATTTTTTAATTTTGCTCGATGGAGGTCAAAACGGTAATTTTTTGAAAATTTCAAGGGTCAAGTGAAAAGTACAAGACTTGTGGGCTTTAGTGATGGTGTTAGAAAGATCAGGGGCTCAAGAAAAAGGGCTAAAATGACAATGGAAGAAGCAAGGGGGCTAAATTGCAATTTAGCAAAAATTGCATAGTGTGAACGCGAAGGAGAATTCGGCCGCCGCACTGCCATGCACATGGCCGCCGTTTCCGGAGATGGGACGACCGAGGGTGGCTTGGGGGAGGTGCTATACGGCGTGAGGATGCTTGGTGGCCAAGCCTTGGATGGTGATTGGCCAAGAAGTGGCCGGAAATTGCTATAAAAGGGGAGCCGAGGGTTTCAAAATTTTTGCAAGAAATCGACCGCGTTTTTGGATGATTTTTGGAGCTTTGATAGAGGGATTTTGGTCGCTAGGCATCAAGGATCACTTTGGGAGCATTTTGAGGCATTTTGGAGTAAGTTTAATGGCTGATTGAAGCTTGGCCGTGAGTGGGAGGCGGACCGCCTAGGGCTGCCTGTAAATCAATTTTTGGAAGGCTTTTCGGTGTTGTTTCGGCCTGATTTGGGTGCCATCAGGATCAATTCTTCAAGGGCTTCAAGGAGGTACCGATTTTGTGGTCATCGAAGCAACCACCGGCGACTGGTTCGAGGAAGAAGACGGTGGTGCGTGCAGCCACGCGCCAGCCTTCACCCTCACACGCGCCAGCCAAGGGCGTGAGGGCTCGTGAGCAAGGGTATTTTGGTAATTTCACTTCCAAAATTTTTATTTAATTATTTTAGGATTTTATGTGCTGAAATATTTTGAAAAATGGTTGAGGAAATAATTATTTTGGAATTACCGAGATGAAAAATGAGAGAAAATAAAGGAAATTAAGGAAAATTTGAGGGAAATGGATTTTAATGTTTCCTTAATTAATTATGGTGTTTAGGAAGTGTTGTGGTTCGAGGTTGACTGTAAGTTCAAGTGCTTGTGTTTGGGCACGCAAAACGAGGTCGTGCACAAGGATCAAGGCGATCCAAATACATCGAGGTGAGTGTTCGCCCCCAAAACTTGATTTATTGTGCTTGTTCTATCTGAACATGTATGTGATTTCATGCAAAATGATTTTGTGCATTGAAATGGTAACCGGTGACGGTTGATTTTTATGAGTGAGGTTCGTCCCTAAATATTTTGAAATTGACATTGCATTTTATAAAACTGTTGTTTATATGATGCATTGAATTGTGAAATGTGGCATTGTCTTGAGTTTTGTGTGTACGTATGGAATGTCAACCTTGGATGTTGTCTGAATAGTGTAGCCATAATTCTCCAAGAGCGTGACGGAATAATAGGGGTATCTGATGCTGGTGTGTATGTCAAGATAGTCGCCTTGGTTTTCGTGCCAGACCGTTTGGTCAATGAAGTTGCACTAGGACGACTAGGTAGTCCATACTGTGTTGTTCATGTGGGATGTTAGCCTAGGATGTCGTCTGGATAGTGTAGCCGTAATTCTCCAAGGGCGAGACGGAATAATAGGGGTATCCAATGCTGGTGAGCATGTCAGGATAGCTTCCTTGGTTTCCGTGCCAAGTCGTTTGGCCAGGGAAGTTGCACTAGGATGACTAGGTGGTCCATGTGAAATTTTGGAGTTGGGATTGTATAGTGGTTCCTGGATGCTTAAGGTGGGTACGTAATCTGGTGAGATGCGTTGGCAGCCCCATTTAAGCTAGAATCGCATCGTGTCATCGAGTCGGTATGGTGGCATAGCTTTTAGAGAGATTGTTCTTTTCCCATTGTAGAGTTAAGCGCGTGGAATTCTCTTGGGCTAAGGCTTACCGGGTGTATTGGTTTATTTCATGTCTTGCATTCATTCATGAAAAATGTGTTTTGAATTCTCACTTAGATGATTCATAATCTAATTTGGACTATGTCTCTAGAATATTCAAACGTTCCAGGTGAAGGCAGCGGTGCGAAGGGAAAAGGAATTGTCGAAGAGTGACGGCAATTAGACGATGTTTTATATTATGTCCTTTTAATTATGTTGTTTATTTTCAGAATATCATGTAAACGTTGGTGCAACTTTATATTATAAATAAAGCGGTTTCGGTTATGACCTGTTAAGGTTTCGATCTAGCTTCCGCATTTGAGTTGATGAACCTGTCTTAGTTTATTGATAGTTCATAATTGATATATTGAGAAGGTGTAACGGGATCTTCAGGGAATGGGGTTTGTGTTGGGTTTCTGTTGTTTATTTGAAAAAAAATTTATATCCCCGGAATCTTACGTTACGTAACGCCTTCCCGGGAATTGGGGTGTTACAGTACAATTATTAAAAATATCAGGCAATATTAGATTATTAAAAAATATTTCAATTTTGACAAAACATTTTTGTCACACTTTACGATTTTGTGAAACAAATTATTTCATCATTGTTAATATTTTCTTATTAAAAAAATTTGTCATTTGCATGAATGATTGACACAAATATTTTTGTCACTATTGGGACATTGACAAAAATATTTTATTATTATTGAATAATTTTGAAAAATTTATTTTGTCACTATTTTCATATTGCCAAACAAATATTTATCACAATATTAAACGATTGACAAAATTATTTGTCATTATAAAATGTGCAACAAAAATTTATTGTCAATTTAGCTAATAAGTGACAATTTATTTCTTCACATTAAAAATTATGTTAAATAAGTTTTGTCACTATTTAAATTGTGGCAAAATATTTTTTCTCGCTAGATACGCATTGTCACGATAAAACAGATTATTTGTTTTAAAAATTTAGATTTATTTTGACTAAATAATATCTATTGTGACAATAATATTTTCTTTTATAACAAAATAATTTGGCATAATAAGTTAGTTTAAGTGACAAAATATTGTTTGTTACAATAAAATTGATGATATTGTGACAAAACATGTCATAATATACTTATTAAGACAAGTTTGTTGTGACTAATGTGTGACAAACCAATTTCGTCACAATAAAGATCTTATGACAATTTTTATAATTATTGTGACAAATTAATTTATAACAGGAAGCCTAAATTCTTGTAACGTCTATCTCTTGCTCACTCTCATCGTCACCGGTTGAAACTCCATTACCAACAAGTCTCTCTCTTGCTTCTTCTCCACCTCACCGGCGACTCTTTCTCTCTCTCTCTCTCTCTCTTGCTAAACCCATTGCGTCTCCTCCATCTCACCCGCCTATATCGGAAGGAAGAACCCTAGCGGTGTGAGAGATTGAACGCCCCCACCCCTCTGGCTTTATCTCCCCCTATCGTCGGCGATGAGCTCTGATTTCTGACAGAAACAAGAACCCGAGGTTGAAGCAAGAACCCATCACCCCTGGTTCGAGAGGTTTCAGCCTCTATATTGTTTTCATTGGTGAGGTTTCAGCCTTTGTAATTTTTTCATTGGTGTGTTTTTATGTTTCTTGTATATTTTTATGTTTCTTGATTTATATGGTCCAACTCTACAAACGAGAAATTTCAACCTCTAATGCCAACAAAGAAATATTTTTATGTTTTATGTATTTTTGTGGTGCAAGTGATGTTATGTTTCTTCTGTCTGTGCATTTCTGTTAAACATTCTTTGATGTTTTTTCTATTTGTTTATTAGATTTGTAGGTTTGTTTGATGCAACTGCAATTTGTTATTTTGAAAAGACTATCATTGCTATTAATTTTTATGCTTAGTCAGTATTATTATTGTGTTAGTGCTATAACATGGTAAATTGTAATGATAGGCTTGAACATATGAGTGTTAAGGATTTTTTATATTTATGTAGTTCTTAAAATTGTGCAGTGGGTTTACATTTTAGAACACAATCAATTTTACTTTAGAAGATGAAGGCAACCAACAATGAGTGACATAAGTATGTTTGATTTTTTCATTATATTCTAATATGAATGAAACCAACAATAATATATGTGACATTATATTCTCATATAATTTTTTTTTCAAGAAGGAAATCATATTGTGCTTGCGAAATCATTCGAAGATAATAAGGAAACTTTCATTAATAATGAGGAAATTACCAAAGATAATAAGTGTACAGCATTAGAAGAAGACAACGATCTTATCCCTAAAGTTGGAATGAAGTTCAATGAGGAGAATGACGTTTTTGAATTTTACAAAAGATATGTTTACCATGTGGATTTTCCTATTAAAAGAAAGAGTTCGAAGAATGGTGATGACGAGGTACTAAGATATGTGGGATATGCATGTAGTCGAGAAGGCAAAAGAGATAGTAAAGCTAGCACCTCTTTGAAGCCTCAACCACTTGTTATGTTAGGGTGTAAAGCTAAGATAACAACATGTTCAGATGTTTTAGGAACATGGTGAATAACCATTGTCCATCTTGAGCATAAGCATAAAACAAGCCTAACCAAATCTAGGTTATATTGATGCAGCAGACAATTAAGTGAACATGTGAAGCGGCAACTTGAAGTTAATGATATAGCTGGAATCCCATTACACAAAAGTTATAACTCAACTATTATTGAAGCTAGTGGATATGAGAACCTGACGTTTGTGGAAAAGGATTGCAGGAATTGCATTGATCAGGTGAGGAGGTTAAGACATAGGGAAGGAGATGCTGCTGCTATTCAAGCTTACTTTTTGAAGATGCAAGCCTTTTGTCCGAGTTTTTACTTTAGTGTGGATTTGGATGAAGATGGCCAATTGAATAATGTCTTTTGGGCTAATAATAGGTGTAGGCAAACATTTAAGGAATTCAGTGATGTCACATTTGACACCACATATCTGACCAATAGGTACGACATGTCATTTGCTCCATTCGTTGGTGCAAATCACCACGAACAGTCGACATTGCTTAGATGCAATATAATTTTCAACGAGGACACCAAGACTTTTGTGTGGCTGTTTAGGACATAGCTTGAGTGTATGTAGGATTAGGAGCCTGCAAGAATAATCACTGATCAGGATAGGGCCATGCAAAATGCTATTGAGATAGTCTTCCCTAACATGAAGTGTAGATGGTGTATATGGCATATTTTAAAGAAATTGCCTGAAAAATTTGGGAACCATAGCTATAAGGCATATATTCTTTCAAGCATACATAACACGGTGTATGAATCACAAAGTCCTGAAGAATTCGAGTAGGTCTGTAATTCAATGATTGAGAAATATGCACCGCATGATAAAGATTGGTTGTCTAGACTTTACAAAGAAAGAGGTCGATGGGTCCCATGTTTCGTGAAAACTAGTTTTTGGGCAGGAATGTCAACAATGCAACGAAGTGAGGGTATGGACGCATTCTTTGATGGATATGCACACCGGAAAACCTCATTGAAGTAATTTGTTGAACAATATGAGGTGGCAATGAGGTGTAAAGTTGAAAAGGAGTTTCAAACAGATGTAAGGTCATTTTCTCATATGGTCCATGTGCATTAAGGTATGCCATTGAGAAACAATTTGAAAAAGCATACACAATCGCAAAATTCAAGGAGTTTCAAGAAGAGTTAACTGGGAAGATGTATTGCTTGATTGTGTTACAAAAGAGAGACCGCTGGGTAAAAGGTATGAGGTGCGAGAAGATATCATAATTGATGAAAGAATATAGGGAAAAAAATCATTATTTTTTAGAAAGAGAGCTGTGATATTGTTTGTAGCTGTCACATATTCAAGTTTAAGAGTATAATTTGTAGACATGCTATGTCACGACTCGAAATCCGGGGCCGTGATCGACACCATTCCCCGAGAAGCCACAGCTTACTCTAACAGGGAATAGTAAGCTTTACAACACACATAATCCTTCAAACATTTAAACATCTCATATACATTACAAACTATTGCATTTCCTTTAACTGATATTGAAGTGCCCACCAGGCTATAGATCTATTACATACTTACAATATTCAAAATTTCTCACTTTACATACGAAAGGAATCTTAACTTCCCTATACTCAACCTGTGAGATAGATGCATGCGCTGTAGCCAGAGCGTTTCTAGAGTAAATGTAGTAGAAACGTTTACCACGATTCCTACTATCAAAATGATGTTAACCTATAAAATCTAAAATATTGAGGGGTAAGCCAGACACTGGCTTAGTGAGGGATAAAAAGCGTTATAATGGGGGAAAGTATAGAATCAATGTAACAATTTAGATCATCATGCCATGACATTTCAAGTAATACATAATACCGAATGAGAGATGATGAATAAATATGCATATTGGGAGTAAACCATTTAGAACCAGAATTCACACATATCATTTCCTTGGTGCGGACTATCTCAACGCCACCAAGATCCACTTCGATGGACTATCTCACACTAGATATAAACAATGATGGTGGACTATCTCACACCCATCCATGGTGGACTATCTCACACCCTAACATATACGTGGTACACCAATGGCTAACTCTTATTGTGGTTAGTGATATAGGGTTCTAACTGTTACTCCATTTAACCAACATATGGTATTATCAATGTCACGTGTAATATATCACATACAGGTATCACTATCCACAATCCACATAAACAGAAATGCAATCAATCACATGTATAAATATATGCAAAACAAATAATATGGATTATAATTTTTTCGTATGCAATTCACAACGAAGTCATGAATAGTATATCTAAAATACTAGAATAATGAAAGGTATGAATGCAACACATACCACCATAATACAATTTACTCGCTCATAGTGTTATAGAAGAGACGAGATTCCCTCAAACGCCTCTCGGCTGGGGCTCGTCAAAATCACCTAACAAAATTATCAAATTACATATGAATTAATTAAATACAAAATTTAAATTCCCTAGGATTTGAACAGACCAAAATACTGCCCTAACGGTCCAAAACCCCAAAATAAAATAACCTAGGCCAACCACACTGCCAGTGTCCACTTCCGGCCACCGCTGGCCAAATATTCTGACGATCAGAACCTACTCTTAGAAGCGCCTAGCAATGAAGGTCAATATATACAAAAATTAACGAAATCTAACGGCTAGATTTCCATAGATTTGGTTTTTAATTTCTGGCCAGATTTAAAAAATAAGCTATTTGACACTGCCAACCACATTTTTCGGCAATCCGAGACCACCACTCATCTCCCTTACCCTCATAGACCAACATACCCAAAAATCATCAAGATCTAATAGCTAGATCATTGTAGATCTAACTTTTAAATTTTGGCCAAAATACAAAACACATTGTCAGTTGCTGCCGGCAGACATTTTCCAGCAATCCGAGGCATCCATTCAACACCCCTAACCCCATTGACTAACATATCCAAAAAATAGCAAAATCTAACGGCTAGATCTTTGTAGATCTAAGTTTAAAGTCCCAGCCAACCAAACCCACATGTATATACATACATAAATCACGATTTTTGCTACAAAATAGGGTTAATTAAGATAAAGAACTTACCTTCTTATAGATCGGGATTACTTTCAAGGTGAAAATGTGATCGGATTTAAGATCCAACGGTTAGATTGCCCAAAATCTGTTGAGAGAGAGAAAGAACTTGTTGGACGATAGAGAAGAAGAAAGGGGGAGAAAATGGGAGCCCTAGCCTTTTTATTTGACCATATAGGCTTGGCTCCCCCCCCCCCTCCCCCCCCAATTGGGCTTTCTCTAATAAGGCCCAAATGATGGGCTTTACAAGTTGGCACAATATTGATCCAAAATGGTGTTAGATCAATTCTTGAAAGGTATATCTTACGATGATGGAGGAGAGATGTCAGTAGATCCTACATGATGGTGAAGATCAATTACAACGGTTAAATTAGTATATCTAACCAGTTAAGATACGATAAACTATGCAATGCATTTGCCAAGGTAGCAGATGACGAAGAACGAACCCGGACAACTATGGAATTGATCCAATCTCAATTGAATGCATTGAGCATATCCAATGCAAATCCAAGCTATGGTAGTAATATATATGCTTAACATAGTGTGCAAGAATAAGTTCGCAGTTGTGGAGAGGCAACAACAACTTCAAGTAGACAAATAATGGATCCAATATGCTCCCAGAGAAAGGGAGCCCCTAGGAAGCTTCGCAAGAAGGGCCTATTGGAAACATGTACTAAGAAAGCAAATGTATGTTTTTATGTATTTTTTACTTACATCAAAGCAAGATGTTGTGCTCGAATTCCCAATTGTAATGGCTTTTACTTTCGTTTGATGTTTAGGTGGGATCCTCAAAATCAAACAAAGGCAATGCCCCGAGTCAAAACATTGTCGAAGAAACTTAAGCATTCAATCAAGCTTTTTCACAAGATGCACAGTATTGGGCGCTTCTACCAATCTCCCACTCACAACAATTGATGGTAAGTAGTTAGATAAGATTTGGGTAAAAATTCTTTACATTGTCTTTTAGGTTGATATGCATGCATCTTTTTATAACTAATCTCTTGGAATGCTGCTCACGGAGTGCCTACCTCTCGCACGGATCATCCTTGTATGCCAATGCACCCGCCCCACCAACAGTCCGATGACAACCCACCAGATTTTTGAGATCATTGTATGTCCCTAAAACTTGTCTCTCTTCTACATATCATACATATGCTAATATTTTGTTTTTTACCTCCATTTACTCATTATTATTGCATTTATTTCCGTCTATCTTTATGTATACATGACGCTTTAGCCTTAGTTTATGATTTCTGGCTTGCATAATTCAGGAAAAAAAATTATCCTATGGTAATTTCAAGGATATTTTTAGAAATGCAATTAAAAGGAATTCCTAGAAATGAGAAGTTTCTTAGCTTAGGAGATAATGTTAATCTACCCTCTTTGTACTACGTATGGCCTTCTAGTCTAGTAGACTGGGATAATGTGCGTCTTTTTACTTTTTTATATATAATTATGCTCAGTCTTTTTGACATTTGCATCTCTGCAATTCTTCCCTAATTGGTCTTGGTTGGTTTACCTTTGATTTTCAGGGAATGTGTAACTCATTGAGGAAGAAATGTTTGCCTTTGATGGATGGATGAACCGTGGAATCTGTCCCCTTCTATGCTTACCTATGATGGATGGATGCAATGCATGTGCTATTGTTTTTTATTTTGGGCATTGGCTATAGGAGATGAATTTTTATTATGATTATGAACAAGTCGTTTCTTGGTTGTGATTATGGTCATGATCTAGCAAAGATGAATTTTGTAAGAGACAATTTTTGCTTTAAATCAATTGTGTATTAGACAATTTTTGCTTTAAAATACAATTTTTGCTTGTATTTTAAATAGCTTACTTGTTATTGTAAGGAGGGAGAGCTTTCTAAGGCCTATATGTGCTCAAAATGTCTGGTTTTCTCAGCCACATGTGTGTTTGCTGAGAAAGCCTTGTTTGTTTGTAAATAGTATATTAAACATTAGAAACTGGGTATTGCTGAGAAAGCTTCAATATCTTTTTTTTTTCTCTTTAAAGCTTTTTTTTCAAGAGCCCTCACTTGTTCTTGAAATAATCTCTCTGTTTCATTTATTTCTGCCATGTTATGTTTTAATTTATCTAACAAAGCTCCGCATAATGTTTTATCACGACTGGTTCGTTCATCATCGATCCATTAAAACCATTTGCAATCGTCATCCTGTCAACCTAACCATCCAACAATCAATCTTAAGAAAATCATTAATAGTTATTTCATTTATAAGATAAAAAATACCTTCCAGAATCGACATCGCAAGAATCTCCTTCTAAGATTAGATTTAGTCCATGAAGTATAGCACCAAACAGGCACACCATGCTCACACATGATTCCTTGATGCGAGGTTGAAGAGTTAATTAAAACTTTACCAATTTTTAAATTGGACGTCATCTTAACTAAAATATTTAAATTTGAAAAATATTATTTTCTTAAATAATTATACTTGAAATGTTTCAACATTGTCAATATCCACCCATTTATACGCTAAAAAAGTATGTAAAAAATATGGTTAAACAATACAAATTTATCAAAAAATTACTAATACATTCAAAACTAACTAAAACATAGCATTAGTTATTTAGCAATTTATGAGGAGAAAAACACTCCTCAAATGACACAACATAGCAAGTTAGGATCCAAGATGGTTTTAAGTCCTTACATCAATCACATGTATAGTCAAGCTAATTATCATTCATAGAACAAACTAATCCAAAAGGCACCACATTTTCATCATTAAAAGAAATAAACACTACGATCATGAGAACAAGATTAAATAGCAGAGTATCATCACATTCATTTTAGCTTCATTACTCACCATTAAGCCCTCAAATTTACCCAAATTTATACGAGTCCCAGATCTCCAACTCTAAGTTTTCAAGACTCAAATGCATGAATACAAGAACCATAAGAAAGAAAAAAAATAGAGAGAGCAGTTCAAGCCTACCATTACTAACATGTATTAACAGTAAACCAAGACAACTAGAAGTGTAAAAAAAATATCTAAAAATCGGTGAACCAGACCAAACCAAACCGAACCGTGCCTTTTGGATTAGTTCTATGGTTCAATAGTTAACTTCTGGTTCTAAAAAATTAAGAATCGATATATTTAGTTTGGTTACTAGTTTTTCTTTTCAAATCGTGATTCGAACTGAATCGAAACTGATATTATACTTGTATATATATTATAATTTTTTTGGTATATATTTATGTACATACGCATAAATATATTATTTCTTGCAATTTTAATCTGCTAGTTTTTGTTTTGTTTTGTTTTTTGTTGGTTATTGTTATTCATGAACTCTTTTATTTTTAAACTTTTATGCGCTATTGCTATATTAAATGGTCGATGTAATCTCATTTGGTGAAGTAGTTTATGAATTATTTTGTTGTACTTTTACTTCAAGATTTAAAGTATTAATGAAGTTATGGGTTTGTTTTAATTAACAAATTTGTTTGTAATTTCATATTTTGTGAAAATATTTAGAAGCTAAATGTTAATTAGATCGAACCGAAACCAGTCCGATGCGACAAATTGGTCATGGTTTGGTTTTATATATGTAATGGTTCGATTATGGTTCTTATTTTTTCAGAACCGTTAAAAATGGTTCAGTTACTGGATTCTTATGGAACATGACCAATTTGAACCGTTGACACCCCTAAAGAAAACAAAACCCAAGAAATCTATCTCAACCATACCCCAAAAATAATTTACCACGTTATACCACTAACACAATAATAATACTAACTAAGCACAAAATTAATAGCGATGATAGCCTTTTGAAAATAAAAAATTGCAGCTGCATCAAACAAATCTACATATCTAATAAACAAGTAGAAGAAACATCAGAGAATGATTAACAGTAATGCACATACAGAAGAAAGATAACATCATTTGCAGTTACATCGTTAGTAGGGTTGGACCATATAAATCAAGAAACATAAAATATAATAGAAACATAAAAACACACCAATGAAAAAAATACAGAGGCTGAAACCTCTCGAACGAAGGGCGATGGGTTCTTACTTCTACAAGAAATCAAAGCTCGGTGGCGGCGGCAGGAGAAGATGAAGCCAGTGGGGTGGGAGCTTCCAATCTCTCACACCGCTAGGGTTTTTCTTTCCGATAGAGGAAGGTGAGATGGATGAGATGGGATGGGTTAAAAAATACAAAAAGAGAGAGCTAAACCCTAAACCAATTTGGGCGACGCATTTTCGTTGAGAGTATCCATGCTGAAAAATCAAAATTCAAACTCAAGTAATCGTGATATTTTAGTGTCAATATATCGCGATAACTTGAGTTTGTCAACACGTTTGTCACCTTGTTTGTCCGTCTAGCATTATCCATTGAAAATCCTTTCTTGTTCTCATGTATATTACATGTCCAACTCGTTTGCAAAGATGTTGTAGATATGCCCAGAATGGAAATAATAATATAAATTTAGGACATAACACCAGGCTGTGTTAAACCCTTTAACTTGACAAAAATGTTTTTGTGTTTGATATGCATTGATCAAAGGTGTAGCATTCAAAATGAAGTGTGTGTGTGTTTTAGAAAGAAAAAAAAAATGCCTGCTCAATGCAACAACAACATAACAATCCCACTATGTGGGGTTTGTGACATGATTCTAGCTCGCAACTCATTCTATCTAATGCCTCTCGATTCATGATCTCAAAAGTAAAATATGGTTGTTTCTTGGACTTCTTAAAATAGGATAGCAATGCAATCATCAAGTGAAATATAATACATGATGTATTGCATGTTTTGTTATTATTTGTGTGCATGAGATGCTCGCAAAAATCTTTTGGCATGGTAAAAGCATTCTTTTGAACTCCATGCAGAAGAGATTATCACTTGCAAAGTGTAACACCCTACTTTCTTGGGCGTGTTATAACTGGGAACAATTCTGAGATAATAAATTTTTTTCTTTCAAAACTAATGCTAAACCATATCATTCCTCATATCCATCCCAAAATTTTCATACATCTATCTCAAAAGATAATCATTATATACATCAAATGCGAAAGTTAGAATCGATCTAATATCTTAATATTAATCATAAATTAGTTCTTACATCATCATTAACCATAACGTTATACATCATCATTCCTCAAAACGTTTAGAATTCAAAGTAGCAGAACTTAAATACATGGGCTACATAACATACATTCAATTCATCATGCACTTTGCTAAGTGCCATTTCATGCCTCATTCATCTTCGTTTCTGCTACAATCTCCATCTGGAACGTCTGAATATTTCAAGGGCAAAACCAAAATTAGATGATGAATCATCTAAGTAAGGGAACAATAAACATATCTCGTGCATGGATGCAATTATATATATAAACTGTCTTATTCCTTATCATAGTTTGAGTCGACCACACCCAACTATTGCTCCCCACTTTTTCAGTCTCTTTACCAGGCCGAGGTGTATGGGTGCACCCTTAGTAGATCAGCGGTACTAGTCCATAATCCTAAACTCTTATGCAATGGATAATCAATAATATCGTGTATATATGCATATTTCATCATAGCATGTAAATGCAATCTATATGACATATTCACATCAAGACATGACAACATGATAAAATTATTTACACAAAATCAGGTTTTTGGGTCGAACCAATTACCTTCTCAAGCTTATCGGGCTACCTTGATATTCGCGCATTGCCTCGAAATACGTGTATCATCTCGATTTGCGTGTCAATTCCCACAAGTCACTTCAACTTAAACCTCAAAGCACCTTAATCATCATATTTATTTAAATAAGTATTAAAACCTATTTTTTCATAATTTCTTGTATTTTTTTAATTTTCTCTCTATTTTTTTAAATAAATCCAAACTAATTATTTCTCAAATATTTCACTATAACAATTTATAAAATAGCATTCCTGAATTTTTAAAATTTTTTAAGAAATTTTACTCACCTTGACTTAGCCTCTCAAGCTTTCTCGATATGTGTGTTTTGACCTCGAAACGCGTGCTTGATCAATTTGCTGGCTCCAGGCATACTCCTCAAGTCCCAAATTAATTCTTGGAATTTTTAGAAACCTTTTATCCATTTTTCCCATTTTTCTTCTATTTTCTTCTTTTCTTTTTCTTTATTTTTCTTTTTCTTTTTTTCTTTTTCTTCTTCTTTCCCTTCTTCTTCTCCTTCCTGTGCATGACTGTCGCCATAGCCGCACACCCAGCCACTGCTCTGCCTACCCTCCTTCGCGCCCGCTGCAACCACCGGTCACCACAGCCACGCTGGTCACCACCGCGTTGCTGCCCGTGTCGCTGACTGCCACCACAATTCCTCCCCTACTCGCTGCCCGTTTCCATGGCTACCGCACAACAGCTTTGTTGCAGCTGCCATGGTTGATTTCGGCCATTCCAAGCCGCTTTCGATCTTGATGAATCGCCACTGCTCTTCGCGGTTACTCCCATGGCCGCCATCACACTCGCTCTGCCCAGCTTCCATTGCGGCCAGCCATGGCCGTTGGCTGCTCCCTCTGCGTCCGCCATGGCCGATCGACCATCTCCCTCTTTCTCACTTGATCTAATCTCTCTCTCTCTCACTCTCTCTCTGTTTCCCGATCTCTCGACCATGCTCGACCAAGCTATCAGGCTCAGCTCTCTCTTAGCCTCTATTTTTAGATCTAAATTCTGAAGAAAAGAATCCTAGGAAGCCTGATGCTCATATATGTATATATATTCACACAAATTACACATTTACTCCAATTCTCCTTAATTGCACTTGGAGATTTTGATAATTGCATTAGAAATTTGGATAATAGCTCTTGGACCCTCCAAGGTCTTAAAATAATTACCCCCACACAATATCTCAATTTATCAAAATTAATAACAGGCATTTACTCGATAAAGATTGATTTCATTCATGCGCCCTCACATGACCCTTGTTTCATCCCAAAAACACGACAAGGTCAATCGTTTGAAAAATCGAAGCCCCCTCAGGGTTCTGTTGACTTCTCAAAAGTCTCCTACAATCATTCAATTTTTCAGCCTAAATCGAAGCTGTATTTTAGTTGTACCGAAAATCGTTTCAATTCTGATTTTTTTTTACACCATAAATCCTATTTCGGGACGCTCATCGAGACCATATAATTTTTCTTAGATAATTACACTCTGGAGCATTCCCTTCAGTCGATTCGATACTAATAATTATAAGAAATTACACTTAAGTCTTTAATCTTTTGATAATTTTACCTATGACCCACATTAAAATTACTCTTAAGCCCTTTAAAAAATTCGAGATATTACACAAAGTGGAGGGACAACTCAGCTAGATTGAACAACATAATTAACATAGTATATAGTCAAAATTCAACATTAAATTTGGAGAACCAGCTCGTTCTAGTTGTTTGGTTGTCTAACCAAGTTTAACAGGAGTTACTGGTGATTGTTGAGACTAGGTTTCTAAAAGTCAAGCGAAGATCACTAGGCTTTAGGCAATGTTCTGACCTTTGTAAAAGTCAAGCAAAGGTCACGAAACCTTCCATTGAGTTTTGGAAGCATTTTAAGTGCTTGGAATTATAACAGTTTTGGAAGGTTTCGCGAGATGATGTTCAATTCCATGGTGTCAATATGGTAGGTTTTTTCAATAAAGGTTGATATGGAGTCTATAGAAATCAACTTTACTTTCTATATTCTAATATCTACAGCATTGAAGGCACGTTTGGCCTTTCAGTGGGAATTTTACAATCCGTACAGGTTAGGTGAAAGTCTTGGAGTGAGTATCACATCGACGGGTTTGGCTTTAGATAGCGCCATCCCTGATCCTTCCCTCATATCAACACTTTCATCCATGGGAGTAGCAAAATTGAAACCTTGAATAACACGAGCGAGCGTCAAGTGCACCATTCGCATGCTAGCTGTAATGCCGGGGCACATTCTTCGGCCAGTGCTGTACGGAAGGTACTCAAGTTGGTGCCCTCTCACATCCGGCCTCTCATGGCTAGGGAGGAATCTGTCTGGCCTGAATTCACCGGGATCAGCCCATGCATTCGGGTCGCGATGCAGCTTCCATAAGTTTACGATTAATGTTGTTCCTTTGGGAACGTGGTAGCCTCCAACGTAGCAATCGACGCCGGCTTCTCGCGGCACTGATAATGGGCCAGATGGATATAAGCGCAGAGTTTCTTTGACAATGGCTTGAAGATATGGCAGGTTATTGATGTCTGATTCTTCTGCCCATCTTTCTTTTCCGACGTGAAGGTCGAGCTCTTCTTGCGCCCCCTTTAGGGTTTCTTTGTGGTTTAGTAGGAGGGACAGTCCCCACGTCATGGTGAGAGCTGGGGTTTCTGTTCCTGCTAAGATGAAGAGCTGCAAAATACAAATTGGGTATGGGAAAGACAAACTAAAATCAAAATACTTTTATTTAAATTAATATTTTTTTATTCTTCAAATATCATAGTTTTATTTATAGATAACTTTCACCAGTAGTTTTGTGAATTAGTATAGTCATCATTTTAAATTTTGACAGATTGTATTTTGTGAAATCCATCCCCATTAATAATTTTAAATTAATAGTGAATCATTAGCTATAAATAAAAATATAATCTACAGTTATAAAAGTTGAAAAATGAATTTGATTTCATTTGATTTGTAACAGCAAAAGAATAATTAGCCAGAAAAGACCACCAAGGCTGAATTAACCGGAAAAGATGAGTTGCAAGTGAAGACAAAGGCAAAATCAGCTAAAGAAGAGATACCAGATTTGGGAAACGAGTTGTAGACATCAGATTCGGTGGCGACAAGCAGAACCGGCAGCGGCGGCGATGTCATATTCTTCGGTGACAACGATGAGCAAATCAACCTAGTTTGTGGTTTTAAGATTTTTTTATATTTATTTTTGTAAGTGATATTGTGTGTGTTTTATTATTTTATATATTTAATTATTAATTTTATGTATATGTGTATCTGATTATTTTGTATTATATGTGTGTATTTGATTATTAATTATGTATATGTTAAAATAAATAAAATTAAAATTTATTAATAAATAAATAAAATATAGATTCAAATAAAGAGGAGAATATGAAATATTGTTGAAGCACATACAATTTTTGAAACAAAATTTAAATAGGGATTGAATTGTTTATAATATAATAATAAATAGGAGGAGAAGATTCTTGTAGTCAAGCCCAGAGCTATCGTCCCATTTCCTATTCCACTAATAAAAATAATTTATATAACCAAATTAATAAGTATCACCAAACATGAATTATCCCAAACTATCGGTGGAAAATTTAATATTGCATTTTTTTTCGTATTTTAGTTTTTAGTTTTGTATTTTGTGTTTTTAGTGTCTGTTTTGAGATTTTTAAAAATGCATTCTTTTTATCATTATCAAAAATTATTTTTTAAAATAAAAAATTAGAAAACACGTTTACTTTGAAGTTTTGAAAAATAATATTTTATGATATTTTATTCAATAAATTTGATTATTAAATAATAAAATTAATTTTTTATTAAAATAAAACAATAAATTTGATTAATGAATTGTTGACATACCTCTTATCAATAATTTATATTAAATTAAACACTTAATAATATATTATATGTTATTCTATATTTTTAATTATAATATAAATATACTATATTTTTAAAATTTTAAATAAATATATACTTATTTTCAAAATTTAAGAATAATTTTATTTTCTTTTCTTTTTTCTCTTTTCTTATTCTATTCTCCGACACCCTACATCTTCTCCATCGCCGATAACCACCATCAGCCGGAGATTCGCACAATCAAATCTTACGATTAGAAACTCCAAATTAAGGAAGTTAACACACACAAAAATTGGTCAAATTTAACAATTAAACTTTTATAAATTTAATTTTTAATTTTTTATGAATAGTGTAAAATGCACTGTCGATGGCAAGTGATTTTCGACGATCAAAGACACCCACCAAATATCCAAAATCAGAAGCATATTAAAAAATTAGCAAGATTCATTGGCCAAACCCCCCATAGATCAGCCTTGTTTATTTGCATTATCTAAAAACAATCCTGTACCTGGGCCAAAGCCTTGATGATGGTCTCGGTTTTGTAGCCTTCAATGGAGTCATGTTCTGCAAACAAAGATAGCATCACGTAGATGAAGTCGGAGCCGTGCTCTTCCACCTGGCCCTTCTGCCACCTCTGAACATGCTCTTCCACCCAACTGCTCAGAAATCCATCCACCTTCTTCGCATTTCGCTTCATTGCCCTAACCCTTCCTTGCAAATCCAGCCACCTCAAGTGCGGCACCACCGCCGAAAAATCGAAACTCGCCGTCAAATTCGCAAGTTCCCCGAACGCTTCCGTGAACCGTTCTTTCTCCGATTCGTTATCTCCATCTTCCTCAGTATCGTATCGTTTTCCGGCTATCATTTTTAGAATCATGTTTCTAGTCACTTGTCTGAACCATTTGGCCATGTCCACCGTGGTTGTTCCGCCGCACCTTGCGGACAACTCTCTTATCGCGGCACCCACCTCGGAGGCGCGGACGTGGCCGAGGGAGTCTAGCCGCCGGTCGGAAAGAAGCTCGAGGGTGGTAACCTTGCGCATCTTCCGCCAGTAGGGCCCGTGCGGGCCGAATGCGAAGTTGGCGCCATGGTAGCCCAAGTATTTCGTGGCGGCGATCTCCGGCCTATCCATGAAAGCGGCATCATTCGTAATGAAGCAATCTTTAATCATTTCCTTGCTGCTAACAACAAGCGCCGGGTGCATGCCGAGTTGAAGAGAGAATATCGGGCCGTAGGTATCGGCCATGGCGGCGAGCTTCCGGAAAACAGGTGTTTGGCCGGCGAGGAGGGGTAGGTGGCCCAAGATCGGCCAGGCGCCGCTTGGTTTGGGGGGCTCGACGCCGTTCTTAGCATGACGTTTGTCTTTGAAAAACCTCCATGAGTAGTAGAGGAAAAGAACTGCTACAATTGCTTGAAACAGTGACTGTAAATCCATCTGGGAGAGAGGAGAGAGAGAGAAAGCGGAAGGAACTAGAACGGCAATGGAGTATCAAGACAGACGGCAAGATCTTCATAAGAAGTGGAAATTGTAAAAACAAACCATGTTATTTGGCCGAGTGTCGAAAAATGATGGGTTTTAAATGGATTGTAACTAATTATTGAAATGAGATAAATTGAAGATAAAATAAATACAAAAATTTACGTGCATAATTCATCCAATATAGATTATGTCCACGGGCAAGCAAAAGAAGAATCTTACTAGAAAGAATAAGAAAATTACAACTACTCTTAAATTGTAAGGAGAGAATAAATATCACTCTCTCTCTCTAACAATATGAGTAAACATGTTTCTCATTGAGGAATGAGATGGAATGCTAAAACCAATGGAGAATTAGGATATTTATACATGAAGCATACCCCCTAAATGACAAAGTTAGGTTACCTAACTTAGGCAAAATTAGTTAGACACAAAATTAAGAACCCAATGTTAAGCACAAATCAACAAGTCAATTAGGCATAATTCAACTTCAAAAAGTTTATCCATTGGTTGACAAAAGTATGTCAAAATAATAAAAACACATCTCATTCTCCTGCCATTTGCAATTGCTTTCCTTTTCCTTCCATGATTGTCGTCTCTCTCGTCTCTTTTCTTTCCATTACTATTGTTGCCTGGTCTTCTCGTTGCCTTCTCGCCTCACGCTACCTTGCTTCTCGCTCATCAATCATCACTACATCTGTCACGGTGGATATAGTGACTGTTGATGCACGAGAGGTGAGGCAGCTTGAGGCGACGACAACTATAGGAAAGGGGAGGGATGAGAGAGGCAACGACTATGAAAATGATGGAGAAGCAATTACAGAGGACATTTTCGTCATTTTAAACCCTCTCGATAACTCTCGATAACCTTTTCGGGAAATCAAAAACCTTCTCTAGCAACATACTTGTCGACGTTTGATTTCAGCCGACCGTGATTCGTTTTGGGCTACGGTGAGTCAATCCAAAAATACCGAGAAGGAAGGAAGAAAACCCCTCCCCCCTAAAGTTCCAAGCGTGTACACCAGAATCTTTTACGTGGTTCGGCCAGAACGATACCTAGTCCACGGCCGCCATCCGATTATTCTCCCAGAGTGGCGGTATCTGATTATTATTTTTTCTTCTCCTCCTTGCCCCTCATGGTCTCTTTTATTCTCATTTATCTTGAGGGGCTTTTACAATCTAGATAATATATAAAAATACAGTATTTGTATAATGGGGGACAAACAGTTCTTACCGCCTTCGCAAGACCGAGAGTGGGATCATCATTACGAGGGGCATGGGCTGTTACAGATAAAGTGATCGGACCCTACCTCTGACTTCTCAGCAACTTTGCCGCTCATGCGAGCTGGAGGTTTTAGGCCAGCGACCTGGATGGGCCAGCGATCTGGAGGATATTTCAGGAGCTCGTTAGTCGATTGCTCCGAGCTCGTTGGGGGATTACCGGGAGCTCGCCATATGCTTGCTTTACGAGTTCCGGATCTTTGGTGGAGGCTGGACCTTCCTTAACGAGGTCGTCCGGGCCTTCTTGGCCTTGGGTGATTGGGCTGGTCTATCGGACCGAGTCTGGCCCATGCGGGGTGATGCGGGAAATACATATAACATAAGCCCCCCCAGTTCACGGCATGATCTTCGTGCTGGGAACTGACGCGTGCCAGCTGTTCTTCCATCCCTCCGACTTCTGCCCAATCACCTTAAGTCTCGTCGTTCCACGCAGCACGCTTTGTCGGCAGCGCATTTAATGCGCGCCCCCTCCCCATTTCTGCGCATGATTACACTCGTGGGACCCACAAGCTGTTGTGCGGCCGCTGGATGCGGAGCATGTGATAAGTCGTCATTCGATCCGACGGTTGGGATGGACCAGGCCGTCAGTATAAATAGTGGGGAGTGTCCACCCGCTTCTTCTTTCACGCTATTTTGAAACTCCCTCAAACCTTTGCCTCCCTGCTTTCTCTTCCCTCTCTCGAGGCCTCCATTATCGCCGTGTTTTCAGACGTCTGTCGTTCTCATCCGGTGCTTGGTACGAGTCCCCATTCAGTCATCAAGCGCAGCTTTTAGGTAAGTTTGTCGTAACTTTCTTCTTCTTCTTGTGAGGCCGTCCACCGTTGGTTAGCCGTCAGTGGTTTCTCTGGCTTCGTCGATCGATGTCGTTCTTATTTTTGGAGAAACGGCACGATTCGGTTTGTCGTTTGCTGGGCCTTTGGGTCCAATGACCTTAGGATTAGCTTTTCATGGAACACCGGGCTTGCGGCTGCAGCCCCTCCGCCCTAGGCGGTACCCCTTTTGCGAAGCGCTCGGCCTGGAAGACCTAGGGGACGTTTTAGGGTTTTCTTCTAGTTTCTTGAGGTCTGGTTCGCGACTTGCGACCTGACTGTTCTCTCTTTTCCTTTGTAGATGTCCGACCAACACCGTGGAAATTCAGGTCAAAAGCGCTGCAATTATATCGTAGGAGAAAACGACACTTCGAGCTCCGAAGATTGTCTCATTATGGAGGGCCAAAATCTTGGGGGTGCGAGCTCGGGGTGCAGGGAGGTCGCCGTCCCGATCTCTCGGGAAACCGAGCTGAAGGTTCAAGATCAGATCGCTGGTGGGAGTGCTGATCTTGCGGTCTTCAAAAGATTCTCGTCCAATGCCAAGCTTCACGAGGTGATGACTTGTGCTCAGGAATTTCGTCTCCCCAGGACCTGCCGAATATACATCCCTGCTTCGAGCTCCCATGCAGCCTACCCGCCAGCCAATTTCATAGCTATTAGCCCCCAACACCTCGAGTCTGGCTTTAGGTTCCCAATAGCCCCGTACCTTATCGCCCTCTTGAACGACGTCAAGCTCGCCCCCTTCCAACTAACACCGAATTCGTATGCCCAACTTACTTCTTTGGCCGTTTTATTCCTTATAAACAAACTTCCTCTCCCTTCGCCAAAACTGGTAAGATTTTTATTTTCTTTCAAAAATGCCAAGGACAGGCTGTATTACCTGGCGGCTCGTCATTCTCCGTACAAGGCCGCCCTTCCTCAGGGTAAAGCAAAGGGGAAGTCCAACGTGGGCGATTACAAGTCCAGTTGGTTCTTCGTGTCTTGCCCTTCCCTTTCTCTACTTAGGAATTGTAGCTTCGCACTGACCCCTGGTAAGAGAATATGAGCTCTCATAAATCTTTCCTTTGTTCCGAGAGTGCTTGTTTTAACTTGCTCATGCTTTGATGCAGATTTTGGGGGGAAGAAACCGATTTTATCTGCCGAAGAGACTGATATCCTTGGCAAACTTGTGGCTGCGGAGTCGAGCTTGGAAATTCTTGAACTTTCGGACGAGCTACTTCGCTAATACGAGCTCGCCCCTCCTCCTGGCACTAAGACTATCGAGGGAGATCATTTCAGGGACTTGGGTGCGGAGATTCTCCCTTCCGGCTTACAGCTCGCTGAGACGAACAGTTCAAGAGGGGAAGCCGACCAAGACGATAATATGGTTGATCTCGAGCTCCTCCAACCGAAGCGTCATAGGGCGAGGTCGAGCACTACGTCCTCCATAACCCCGAGCTATAGCTCGCGGGATGGCAGGTCGGAGCAGCCGCAGCCGCAACCGCAATCACGCCCTCAGCAGCAGCAAACCCAACAGTCGTGGGGGGGGCAGCAGGAGCAGCGGCAAAGAACACTGCCCCGTCAGCCCCAACAGTCAAAGCAAGCTCATCTGCAGCTGGGGCATCGGCCCCCTGCCTCCCGAGACCATGGTTCGAGTAGAGCCCGTGGGAAGGAGGTCGCAGTGGAGGTTCGAGACGCTCCTGCTGCCAGCTCGAAACGGAGATCGGACCAGCTGCAACAGGGGGAGGATATCAGGGCCAAACGGGTCAGGGTCCGTGAGAAGGAGCTGGCCGTGGAGGCCCTGCCAGGAGGGGTCTTTGTTGGTCCCCTCCTGGATTCCGTGCCCGACTTCCTGGGTCCGAACTCGAAGCCCCTCGACGACCCGAAGTTAAAGGGAATCCCCCTTTGTGATTTTGTCGCCCGTCACAGCCTGGTGGTAAGTAGGAATTCTTCGTACCTCGGTTTCTTAGCCTACTTTTTTAATGAGCTAACATTTCTTCTTTTGCAGACTTCTCTTGCTGCCGTGAAGCTCCGAGCTCAGTACAAAGATTTTGAGGAGCAGCTTCAGTCGGTGAGCATGTCCCGTCAGGCCGAAATAGCGAAGCTTGAGGACGAGAAGAACGCCCAAAAGGCCGAAATAACGAAGCTCTCGGACGAGAAGAAAGATCTCCAGGTCGAGCTCCTTGCCACTCAGAAAGAGGTGGAGGGTTGCTTGACGCGTCTGAGGATGGAGATCCAGAAGAATAAAGATCTCGACGAGGAGCTTCGCAGGTCGAAGAACATGTGGGAGCAAGCCAACTCCGGGCTCACCGGCAAGCTAAATGGAGCGAAGGCGGAGTTGCAGAGGGCTAAGGAGCGACTCAAATCAACCGAGGCAGAGCTTAGGGCGGCGAATGAGGAGCGGACACGGGCGGATGATCGTGCCGTCCGATGCGAGGAGCTTGCCAAGAGGACCATTGACGATATAAGGGCGGAGGTCGGAGAGCGGATGGACGCGGCGTGTAGGGAGACCAAATCCGACACTTGCTCGGCATTTCTGTACACCCTTTGGGTGAACCATCCTGAGATGGATTTCTCCTTCTTTGGTGCACAGGCTGTCGAGGAGGTGGCTCGGTATGCTGCCGAGGCCGCGGAGGATGCTGATGATGCCAGTCCCCTTGACTCGTTTTTGGTCGCAACGCAAGCTCCTCAGGTCGGGGCCGAGCTATCCGGGGTCGTCGCGGCTCAGCCTGGTGAGACTGCCAAGGAGCCTCCTGTGGAGGTTGCCGAGGTTTGCCCAGCCGGGACTGTCGAGGTCGATCTCCAGCCGACCCTACCTACCAAAGCTCGCCCTGTCGAGGTTGATCCTGCAGAACCGAACGCCCCTCTTAGCTAGGATTCCCACATGTATATTTTTTTTTTTTTTTTTTGTAACGTGAGCTTCATCTAATAATAAAAATTGGCATTTTGTGCACGTTGCCTCAGATTTCTTCGCGAATTCAAGTTAACTCTGACGAGGTTTTGGCATGACGATTCTTGAATCATGACTTGAAAGTAACTTCTTCATGGTATAACTTGAAAATTTCTTCAACAAAGCTCCCGTATTTTTGAAAGGTTCACTGATAAGAAACTTTTGAGTATGTAACTTGATAATAAACTGTTCGAACATAGGTCCAGGTAGATCCGGAGTTTTATCAGCTCGTAGACTAACGCTCTTTAACTAGCTCGTTGATGATAGTTGTAATAATCAGCGCGAACACTCATACTTAGGCAATTTCCAGGAAACCCCGTTCGGCATATTTTGACGAAATAACGAGAGCCTTCCCGAGATATATGTAAAGTCGGATGGCCTTGTGATCTTGTCTAACATGTAGTGGCTGAGAAGCTCGTTATAGGGCGTGTGCCTGGTAGGTCGCGAATGCTTTATTTTTAGCCAAGTTAAGACGGACCTCAGCTGATAGGGTCCAATACGCAAAGTTTGCTAGGGTATGAGATTATGCCATGGCCTCGGCCGGCATGTTGAGGCTTTAATAAGTTTTCAATAAATTGGGAGCGAACACTCAGGTAGGTCGCAGACCATGGCTTTAAGCCAAGATAGGAGGACCCCAGCTAGTGAAAGCGCAGCCTGTACCACCAAGTTATATATTCAGGCGGGTCATAGAGTGACCCCAGCTAACACACCATGGCTTGTTATCTCGTTTGACTTGTACGGCCGGGATATGTGTCCAGGTAGGTCGCGTTACGGCCTCAGCTAACACCCAGTGGCTTCTACAAGTTTTATTTGAACTGAGAGGGAACACCCAGGTAGGTTGCAGACCAAGGCTTTTGACTGCACTCTCACCCTGCAATTAAAACACAATAAAAACAAATCATAATAAAACTTTTATATTTTTTTTTTATTTTAGTGAGAGGTTTATACTTGCCAGTGTACGAGTGCAGTTGTAGTCCAAATTTATATTTATATTTTCTGGATGAATCCAGGTCATCCACTGAGAGATTTATTTATGGCAAAAGAAAAAGAATGTCACACACACGCACACGCATTTGGACAAATTGACAACAAGATTTTTTATGGTTTTGTTTTTAGACAACAGATACTAGAAAATAAAGTAAGGCAAAAATTGAAATAAACATTAAACGTAAAAATATGAATTTGGATAGTGCTTAAGTTAAGACAATTTCAGTACCAACCCGTTGATTCCCAAATTTTAGCATAAAAGATTAGCAACATTAATTTAATTTCAGATATGAGGGTTTGTTATTAAATGCAATTAGAGATGATGATAGTTCTAGGTTAAGCAATCCCCATACATGATATGCGGGATTCTAATTTAAGCAACTACCATAAATCCAATTACAATTAATATACAAAACAACTAAATTAATCATCCGGGTTTGGGTATGATAGCGTTTCCAGTTCTAGTAACTCTCATACATGGCATGAAAGCTCTAAGTTAGGCTTACGCTCCAATCCAAACCTAGTGATTTTTCAATAATTAATACACACTCATACTGAAATTTAAATTAATGTTACTTATTTAAAACGCAGCTTTCTTTGGGAATCATTAGCGTTGGACACTGTCCTTGCCTTAACCCAAGATTAGATTTAACTACTCATTTTTATTTGAAAGTTAATTGACAGAAATTTAAATGACGTAATTTAAATAACAGAATTTAAATGACAGGAATTAAAATAGAAGAAACTAACCAGCCATTTAGGCGGTAGATAATTAAAATACAAGAATTAAAATTGCAAGAATTTAAAGGCATAAACTAACCGTCCATTTAGGCGGTGAACAATTAAATGATAAGAATGAAAATTGCAAGAATTTAAAGGCATAAACTAACCGGCCATTTAGGCGGTGAATAATTAAATGACAAGAATTAAAATTGCAGAAATTTAAAGGCACAAATTAACCGGCCATTTAGGCGGTGAATAATAAACTAATAATAAATGACATAAGAATTTAAAAGAAGAAAGAAAAAAAGTAAGATTATAAGAGAAAGTACTAAAGAAAATGAGAAAGAACAAGAACAATTCTCAAAGAGAGAATTATAAGGAAACAACTAAACTTTTATTCAAGAATAATAATCACACTTACAAATGCAATCAAGTGAGCTATTTATAGGCCACAAGATGCAATACAAACCACACAATTTTAATTATTCAATTAGACATAATTATATCTAATGGGCACTCACACACTTAAAGTTAAATGGATTTTAGCTATAATACACACCTAATATTAAATAGATTTTAGCTAAAATACATACCTAATAAAGCACTCATAAAGTTAAATGGATTTTAGTTATAATATCCACCTAATAGTTAAATGGATTTTAGCTAAAAAACACACCTAATAAAGCTCTCACATAAAAAATAAAAATAGATTTCTATAAATTGGTTTTTAATCTTCATTAGGATTAAAAATAATCCTTGGGCCTTCTCCAAATAATATTTTCCATGGGTTGCTCAAATTGGGCCTTAATTCTTCATGGGCTTGAATTCTTCATGGACTTTAATTTTTCATGGGTTTGATTTCTTCATGGACTTGATTTCTTCATGGGCTTGAATTCTTCATGCCTAAAAAAAAATAATAATTTAATGTTATTAATAAATTATATATTATATATATGTATTACACATGGAACATATATATATTAGATTATATTATATATATATATATTACATGCATGCATATAATGATGTATATGTATTATATATAATTTTATATATTATTATTATTATTATTAAATTTTACTTTAAAATTTCATTTCATTCATTTTTCAATTTAAACTTGCATATAATCATAAAATATATATTAATATCTAATTTAAACCATTTTTAAGATCGAAAGAAGGGTATAATTATAACAAACTTGTTACAAAATTAACCACTAATCAGCTTTAAGCCAAGATAAAAGGACATTGGCTAGCGAACCCAAGCTCGGGGTTACTTGTGGAAGCGGTTGCTCAGTAGGTTCCAAACCATGACATAAAGTCAAGATGATTGGTTCTCAGCTCGCAAACCACGACCCGAGGGAGGGACCAAGGTGAATGCTCGGTTAAGCCGTTGACCGTAGCGCCGCGGCTAGGTTATTTAGGCCTCAGCTCGCAAACCATGGCTTCTCGACCCCTCGTTACGGGGGCATTCGATCGAATACCAATAAGAATAAAGTGCAATGAAAGTTCATAAATTCTGACCAGAATCATGAAAGTCATTCGTAATGAAAAAGACGGAGCAAAGGCAAGAACGATTACATTTATCTGAAGTAAGGGCGAAGGTGTTTTGCGTTCCAAGCTCGTGGGAGAGGGAGACCGTCCATGTTTTCTAGATGATATGCTCCGTTATTCAAATTTTCTTTGATGATAAATGGACCTTCCCAGTTAGGACCTAAGGTGCCATCGCTTGCCGCCCGTGCTCCTGGCAGTACTAGGCGTAGTACCGAATCTCCGACATTGTAACGTCGGATTCGGACCTTCCTGTTATAGTATCGTGCCACCCTTTGTTGATAAATGGCGATCCTCACGCGAGCTACATCTCTTGATTCCTCGAGCAGGTCCAGATTAGCTGCCAGTAGCTCGTTATTGCGATCTGAGCTGAAGGTGGCCCTTCGGTGGCTGGCCACTTTATTCTCAGCGGGGATCATAGCCTCCGACCCATACGCCATCGAGAATGGGGTTTCTCCAGTGCTGCTTCGGGCTGTTGTCCGATAGGTCCATAGCACTGTTTGCAGTTCATCCACTCAGGCCCCCTTTCTAGCCTCAAGCTTTGTCTTCAGGGTCTGCTTGATTATTTTGTTGACTGCTTCGACCTTCCCATTGGCCTGGGGGTGATCAACGGCGGTGAAACTCTTTTGAATCCCCATTGACTCACAGAATTGGATGAATTGCTCGCTGGTGAATTGGGTTTCGTTGTCCGTTACTATTTGCTGTGGCACTCCGAATCTACAGATTATGTTATCCCATGTAAAAGCTTGTGTCTTCGCGCTGGTGATCTGTGCGAGCTCTTTGGCCTCTGCCCATTTGGTGAAGTAGTCAACTGCCACTATGGCATGTTTGCATCCTCCGCGAGCCGTGGGCAGCGGCCCGATTAGATCCATGCCCCAAATGGCAAAGGGCCAAGGGCTACTCATCTGCTGCAGGTAAGCCGGTTGAGCTCGCGGAACCTTGGCGAACCTTTGGCACTTCTCGCATTTCTTGACCGTCTCTATGGCATCTTGCTTCACGGTGGGCCAATAAAACCCTTGTCGGAGGGCCTTTTGTGCCAGAGAGAGTGCCCCTGCATGATTACCGCAGTGGCCTGCATGAATTTCTTCTAGCATAGACCGGCAATCGGTGCCGTCAATGCACCTCAGGAGTGGGGCTGAGAATCCCCTCTTGTACAGTCTTTCATCGTAGATGCAATATCGGGCGGCTTGAGCTCGCAGGCGACGTGCTTCCAGCTTGTCTTCCGGTAGTTTCCCGTCTTGCAGATACTCCAAGATGGGGGTCATCCATGAGTTTTGGGGTACCGTGATCATTAGCGTTTCGTCTCGTTGTTCCGTGCTCGGGGTGGCCAAAAAATCGACAGGTATGTCCCCCAAGAATTCTGCGTCCCGGGCAGTTGCTAGGCGAGCCAGAGCGTCCGCATGAGAGTTCTGGGAACGGGGGATTTGGTGCATTTCATATTTTTCGAAAGTGGCTAAAAGTTCGCGTGCCTTCTGTAAGTATGCTGCCATCTTCGTGTCTCTGGCCTGGTATTCTCCCCACACCTGGTTGACAACTAGTTAAGAGTCGCTGAAGATCTCCAAGAATTCAGCTCGTATTTCCTTTGCCAGGTGGAGTCCTGCTAATAAGGCTTCATACTCGGATTCATTATTGGTGGCTAAAAAACCGAACCTCAGGGCGCAAAGGATTTTGTGACCTTCAGGGCTTATTAGCATAACCCCGGCTCCCGCTCCTTGTTCGTTCGATGATCCATCGACGTATAGTTCCCAGGACGGTCCTTTCAGGTTTTTCGGCTCCTCGTCAATTGGCCCAGTAAACTCGGCAATGAAGTCTGCCAACGCTTGACCCTTTATCGCCGTCCTTGGTTTGTACTTTATGTCGAACTGAGCGAGCTCAATAGACCATTTTAGTAAACGGCCTGAGGTATCCGATTTTTGGAGGATTTGTTTCAATGGGTATTTGGTCAGGACTTCGATCTCATGAGCTTGAAAATAGGGTTGCAGCTTCCTTGATGCCACTATTAGACAGTAAGCCAATTTTTCGATTGGTGCGTACCTTGTTTCTGCATCGATTAGGCTTTTGGAAACGTAATAAATGGGGTGCTGCACCCCTTCTTCCCCCCGAACGAGGGCCGCGCTGAGAGCCTGTTGGGATACTCCTAAGTACAAGGTCAACCTCTCTCCCTCCTTAGGTTTGGCGAGCAGTGGGGCCCGTCCCATGTACTCCTTTAGTTGTTGGAATGCGAACTCGGATTCTTCTGTCCATCTGAAGTCTTTCTCCTTTTTTAGAAGCTCGAAGAACGGGGCACACTTGTTTGTTGCCTTTGAAATGAAACGGCTCAGGGCCGCGACCTGACCAATGAGGCTTTGCACCTCCTTCTTTCTTATGGGCGACCTCATGTCGAGCAGAGCCTTAATTTTGTCTGGGTTGGCTTCAATGCCTCTGTTGTTTACCATAAACCCAAGAAATTTTCCAGAGGCTACACCGAAGGCGCACTTGAGCGGGTTGAGCTTCATCTGATATTTCCTGAGGACTCCAAACGTTTCTCTTAGATCGAAAACGTGGTCCGTCACTTGCTTGGATTTTACCAGCATGTCGTCAACGTATACTTCCATGCTTTTTCCGATCAGTGTTTCGAACATCGTATTGACCAGCCTCTGGTAGGTCGCGCCAGCATTCTTCAATCCAAAAGGCATGACCTTGTAACAATAGAGCCCCCGGTCGATTATGAACGAGGTGTGCTCTTGGTCCGTGGGGTTCATGGGGATCTGGTTGTAGCCTGAATAGGCATCCATGAAACTGAGGAGGCGGTGACCAGCCGTTGCATCCACGAGCTGATCGATTCTGGGGAAGGGAAAGCTGTCTTTAGGACAGGCATTGTTCAGGTCGGTGAAGTCGATGCAGGTCCTCCACTTCCCGTTTTTCTTTTTTACTAGGACCGGGTTGGCCACCCAGACCGGATAGTGGGCTTCCTTGATGAAATTATTCGCCAAGAGTTTGTCCACTTCTTCTTTAAGAGCGGTATAACGCTCCGGAGTCATTGGCCTCCTCTTCTGGCGCACTGGCCTGTAGCTTGGATCTACGTTGAGCCTGTGTGACATGACTTCTGGGACGATTCCCACCATATCTTCGTGGTTCCATGCGAATACATCAAGGTTAGCTTTAAGGAAATCTATAAGTTGGGATTTTACCTCGGGGGCTAGACTCTTGCCTAGCTTGAGGTGCCTTTCCTCGTCTGCCTCGCCGACTGAGATATCTTCGAGCTCTTCCATGGGACCGGTGGGCTTTTCGCAGTCGACCTCGCGTGGATCCAGGTCCTCCCATCGGCCGGTTGATCGCGGGTCGACTTTTGCGATGATATTTACTTTCTTTCCCTTTGCTCCCATTTTCAGGGCGTCCTCATAGCAACGTCTTGCGAGGTGCTGCTCGCCCCGTACACACCCTACACCGTCGGGGGTCGGGAATTTCACCGTAAGCGACCTGGTTGAGGTGACTAGATCCAGGTCGTTCATCGCCGGCCTTCCGAGTACGACGTTGTATGCTGAGGGGCAGTCAATTATTAGGAATTCTGCCAAAGTAGTGGCTTGGCGGTTCGCATCCCCGATGGTGAGGGGAAGGCTGATCCGACCGACGGGAATCGCTGCGTCTCCCGTGAACCCATAGAGTGGCTCTGGGGACGAACTCAACTGTTCCGGTCCAAACCCATCTGATACAAAGCATGCTCTGTACATTACATTTACCGAGCTGCCCGTGTCCACCATTATCCTTCGCACTTCGGAGTTGCCGACCTGGGCTCGTATAACGAGTGTGTCGTTGTGTGGCCAATGGACGTCTCTGGCGTCTTCTTCCGAGAAAAACATCTTCTCTGGGATTGGGTTACCCCTAGGCCGCTTCGCGGGAACCGGCTGTTCGCCCGATCTCGCTAGCAAGACATGGTTGGCCTCTCGTATGTATTTGTCGCGGGATTTGTGGGAGCATCCAGCGAGGTGGGGCCCGCCATGGATCGTGTAGATGGTTCGTACAGCCGGTGATTGGTCATCATCGGTGGGAGGCTGCTGCTGTACCGGCGGCTGGCTTGGTTGATTAGTCGGCCGCACCACGTAATCTTTCAAGCGACCTCTTCTTATCAGATCTTCGATGGCGTCCCTTAGGGCCCAGCATTCCGAGGTGTTGTGACCCGTTTCGTTGTGGTACGCGCAAAATTTTTCTTTGTTTCGGAATTTGTTTGGGGTTCTTAACGGGTTGGGCTTCCCGAATTCCTCTTTGTTCCTTTCGATGGCGAAGATCCTTTCTTGGGGGTCTGACAGGGCACAGTAGCTGTCAAAGCGCTGTGATCTATGAGGTCGCTCATCTCCCTCTGCCTTCCGAGCTCACTTGAACACTTCATTGCTCGAGCGCTCCCCCCGAGCTTCTCTTCCGGCGTCTCCGTTGTGCCTTCTCTTACTCTGGCTGGAGCCCCCAGCTTCTTCTCTCGACCCGACGGGCTTCTTCGTCCCGAAGGCGTCTTCCCATCGGATTTCCTTGGAAGCTCGTTCATAGAATTCCCCCAGGTCTTTGACCGGGGTTCGGTAGATGCTCTCGTAGAGCTTTCCGTCTTTTCGAAGGCCGGAGGAGATCGTCGTTAGGATACTTTCATCCGAGGGATCCTCGACGTTGCTCACCTCGCGCCTGAACCTGGCGATGTAATCCCTTAGTGGCTCGTTTGCTTTCTGGAATACGGTGGCGAGGTGGCAAGGTGGCGCGAGCTGCCTCCTTAGAGCCCTGTATTGGTTAAGGAACCTCTGTTGGCACTCTTCCCAGCTGTTGATACTACGAGGCGGAAGGCTCCTGAACCAAGCTCGGGGGATGTCTCCTAAGATTGCTGGGAAGGCGCGACATTTAGCCAGCGAGCTGGTTGTCTGTAGATCCATTTGCACGTTGTACGCATCCAGGTAATCATAGGGGTCGTTGTCCCCATTATATTGTGGCATGCTCGGGACCTTAAACCTCCGGGGCAGGGGTTCGAGCTCAATCTCTCTGGCGAACGGCGTCCTATCCCCACGGCCATTATTCTGGCTGCGGACTCCTTGTCGTTCTTCCAGCTGTCGCACCCTTTGATACAGCTCTTCCACAGTTGAGTCCGGTCCTATTGATTGCTGGGCTTGCGATCGCCTGCTTCTTTCTCGGACTGGGGAGCGGTGAATTGGGGACGGATAGTTATCCCCGATATCTTCTTCCGCGGGTGGGTGTCTCTCCTCCCGCGGTTGGCGGACCCTGCGAGGCGACCCCGGTGGGTCGTGGACAGCCCGTGCTTGAGCTTGGGCCAGAATTCTGACCGCGTCGGCGAGTTGCATTACCGTATTCTCCAATGCTTCCTGGCGCTGCTGCCAATCCCGGATCGTCCCTGTCCCAGTGATTTGGACAGTAGGCTGGACAGGGACCCGTGGTGGTATGCCGGGAGCTTCTCCGGCGGGCAGCAGCAAAGGAGTATCGGCTGTCGGGGCAATGGGTCCTCCATTTGGTGGTAAGTCTCGTGGTCGGTCGTGGTGATTTTCAGGTGGGTCGACCGCCGCCTCGGAACTTCTAGTATTCCTTCCTCTAGCCATGGCTATTGATCAGAGCGGCCCCTTCCTCTAGCGCCAAAATGTCGACGTTTGATTTCGGCCGACCGTGATTCGTTTTGGGCCGCGGTGAGTCAATCCAAAAATACCGAGAAGGAAGGAAGAAAACCCCTCCCCCCTAAAGTTCCAAGCGTGTACACCAGAATCTTTTACGTGGTTCGGCCAGAACGATGCCTAGTCCACGGCCGCCATCCGATTATTCTCCTAGAGTTGTGGTATCTGATTATTATTTTTTCTTCTCCTCCTTGCCCCTCATGGTCTCTTTTATTCTCATTTATCTTGAGGGGCTTTTACAATCTAGATAATATATAAAAATACAGTATTTGTATAATGGGGGACAAACAGTTCTTACCGCCTTCGCAAGACCGAGAGTGGGATCCTCATTACGAGAGGCATGGGCTGTTACAGATAAAGTGATCGGACCCTACCTCTGACTTCTCAGCAGCTTTGCCGCTCATGCGAGCTAGAGGTTTTAGGCCAGCGATCTGGAGGATATTTCAGGAGCTCGTTAGTCGATTGCTCCGAGCTCGTTGGGGGATTACCGGGAGCTCGCCATATGCTCGTTTTACGAGTTCCGGATCTTTGGTGGAGGCTGGACCATCCTTGACGAGGTCGTCCGGGCCTTCTTGGCCTTGGGTGATTGGGCCGGTCTATCGAACCGAGTCTGGCCCATGCGTGGTGATGCGGGAAATACATATAACAATACTAATTTATTTTCATATATATACATATATTTAAAATGTTATTTGAACACTTACTTAGTGTAGTGATTTATTATATTTTATATTATATAAATATAAATATATAACATATTAATATTTAAGATAACTATTTAAATAACATGTTTGTATATATACATGTGTTGAACAGTATGGACGCCGACACATAATCGAACGCAAAGAGCGTTCAATGCAGTTGTGGGCAGCCTGTCGCAGATAAAGACAAAAAAACACCCGTTCAAGGTGTTAAAGAAATTCATGACGTTTTAAAAAAAATTATCAAAGGCTTTTTATTTTTAATGAAAATAAGACAAATACACTTATGTTTCAATTTTAGAAATATTTTCTAATTCATAATATAAGGCTCAAAAATTTAAGAAATCAACTTTTAATGAAAAATTATATCATCATTTAATAAAAACTTAAAATTTTAAAAATTAAAAAAAATATATTTTCTACTATTTAATAGGCTATCGGATTTCATTTTATCATTACAATATCTCAATCTCTCTCGAGAGTCGTGACCACCATCCAATTTACTGTGCCCCCATACGGACAATAATTGAGGCAAATTTGAATCCCTTTTTTATATACAAAAATCAACACTAGCATGTGATCGGTGATCAAGTGTAATTAATTAAAGGAAAATATTAGAAAGCCGACTAATTTACCGGCGAATTTACTGAAAGGAGTAAAAAGTTAATTTTGCCCCTACGCCTTACTTTTTTTCTATTGTCGGCGAGAATGAGACGAGGCGGCCATGACAGAGAGACTACAGAGACAAGACGAGGCGACTGCAGTGAGGCGCGACAGCCATGGTAGAGGAGATGCACTAAAAAAGGGGTAGAGGAGTGCTTTGTAAATTTGCAAAATAGACGGGATAAAATCGTCTTTTTTGTCCCTTTCTGTGAGCTGTTCGGTAGATCCGTCGGGCTTTGTAAAACGACCCTTAATTAAATGAAAATGGTGGGTTAATGAGTTTGAGATTATATATGTTTGGTTATTAACTTTATTAATATTTGAATAATTTTATGTTGTAAAATGTGTCATAAGATTAATAATATTTCTTTTATTGTAAAAAAGTTAGGATCGAGAATCAAGAAACTCTCCTTTAAATATGATGTTGTCTCGACTGATGCTGACTTGTTTAGCTTACACATTGCGATTAACAACTATTTTCAGAATTCACAAAACATGCACAACTGTTAGACATTCAAAAAATTGAATTGTACTCTCATTAAGTATTAATTGTGATATTATTTTTCATTTTACTTCTTAAATTTTACAAAAAATGATAAAAAAATCACATGAACTCTAACAAAAAAAGACAACATTAAAAGTTAAAAGACTCGAACATAAGATTTATCCTCACCGAATACATTTCCAACCACTTGAATCATCAGCTAATAATGAAAAATTAAGAACTTTACCCATTAAATTGTAGACAAACTAACATTATTATACGATGCAATAATTTTTTTTTTTCTTTTTCTTGTTGGCATGGTGGCTTTCTTTGACGCACGAAAATGGCTTGAAGACTTTATTTCGGCTTTTTCCAACCGTTTTCAATTTCAAATATGGGAAAAACGACTTGAAATGTTTTTGAGATCATTTATGTAATTTATAAAATATTTTGAGGCCATTTCACAAATTACATAAAATTGTTGGAAATCCATTTTTAATAACGAAAAGTGATGAATAGGGAGGATATAGCAATAGATGGAGGGGTGTATAGCGACGGTGTACAACGAGAGGGTTGATGGCGACAAATAAAGATGTGTGCAACGACAATGGTGAAGGAAAATACGAAGGAAAGTGACGAGGGTTGGGGTGGTGGCGACAATAATAAGAAAGTCGACAGCAAGAGGAAATGTGGTGATGGCAAGAAGAAGACGACGAGAGACAATTACTAGAGATAGTTGTTGGAGAAGAAAATAAATAGGTAGGCAATCGAAAGAAATCGGAATAAAGAGAAAATGATATATGTATATGTATGTATAGAATGTTGAAAATGAGAGGAATATGATGTATGTGCATATATATGTTAAATAATATATTTACAAACAAACTCCTATATTTTTTAAATTTGCACTTTAACCCATATTTTTGTTTTCTATTTTTTCAAAAGAATACCGTTAACCCATTTCCATTTTGTATAAAAAACTTCTCCCATATTGGTTTCCGTATAACCTAGGTGGCTTTTAAATTACTTTTATGTGCTTGCTAAAAATAAGTAGACACTGCTCAAAGAAATGGTTTACCTTAAAACTTGATCAATTATTTGACATTTTTTTTATATAGTGACTTTTAAATTACTCTTTTACCCTTTTTTTTAAAAAAGACACAACCCAACAAAATAATTTACCTTGAAATGTTATATTTTACTCGACAAAGTAAAATGTGCAGTGTTGAGATTAGTAAAAATTTAAAGAATAGTTGTGACGTTCTTCTTCCGGGCCTACAACTCATAATTTTTTCTTTTTTTTTTTTCATAACCGTAAGAAAATCTAACTACACATTTAATATCCTTTACTAGATATGACTAAAAAAATAAATACGCAAAACATCATTTGTCCCAAAATTTTAATACAATTACATAACTTGTAATTTAAAATAATTTCTAAGTAAATAAAAGACTTCTCATGGCTTCTTGATTACATCCATGGTCGACCCATCCTCTAACACTTCATTTCCTTTATTAGAACTCGAGTTATTTGTATGATTGGTTAGAGGAGCTCAGTAAATACAATATATATAAAATAATAAATCACAATTTATAACAAACATGAAAAATAATACATAAAATAATGCATGCATACAGTTCGTCCATCTCATTTTCTTTTAAATTCTTGGTAGCCGTCCACCTCATCCATCTTGGAGTTTTGATGACCCCAAATAATACTCTCATGGAGCCTAACATGAGCTTTTTTTAGTCCCAAAAAATTTCAGCCTCATGCCTAAGTACTCCCCTATCATAGCATACAAGTTATGAATACAAAATTTGTACATAAAATATATATTGATCTTTATTGTTGTTTTTGATATTTTGATAGATCTCTTTGAATAGATTCTTTCAACGCGTTAAAGAACAATATTGTCACGTGTTATAATTATTTTAACAAAAAAATAAATATAATAAGTTAAAAATTTATTTAAATAAATATTACTAAAATTTAATTTGAATTATTCACATTTATCTGTAAATTAAAATTAACCTACCATTCCTTCTTTACTTTACTTACGAATTTTACTTCTGTCAAATGTCATATTTATAGGATTTTTCTCTTGTCCTTCGAGAAAACAAATCAAATAAATTTTATATCTACTGCTCTCACCTTATACAGCAAAAGCTGTCAAATCCCCTAAATTCATTCCAACCCAAATTTCTTTTGCCGCCCTGCGCATCTCCCAGTCAAATTCACAAAATTTCAATTTCAATCCAACTCATGTGGTGCAAGTTTCATCACATTCCATGACATGACATTAAATGATTTGTCTCCATAACTTTATCTCATTTGCAATCCAATTCACATGTCCCTTTAATTTGGCAGCCAATTTATATCCCTTTATTTAAATCTACCCATATCTCAAGTTGATTTGTATAGCTTTTTAATTAATGCTCACCACATGGCCTTTTCCCACCAGCTTACACATGGTCAGGCACAGAAACAAATGCTTGGGCACCAAGCAGCACGCAATCCATAAATTGCGATTTTCTTCACCCCTCTTAATGGGGTAACTTTATCTTCGTTGGTTTGGGGTAAAAAGTCATTTCGGGGGTCTCTCCCACCCACCTCATTTCTCTCTCTTTCTTATTTTCCCTTATTCTCATCGTCTTTCTCTCATTGTTGCTGCATCGTCGTCTCGATGAGACATTGCCTCATCACCTCACCTAGTTGTTGTCTTCCCTTATCTCGTCGTTGCACTACCTCCTCGCAGTGGACGATGAGAGGTTGCAACGACGAGATAAGGAAACCTTGGTGGTCATGGTCGATGAGCGAGAGGAGGAGGCAGTTATGGTGACATGAGACTGGCGGGAGAAGAAAAGGAAAAAAAGAAGAGATGAGAGAGATAAAGACTTGAAGAAAAAGATAAAAACAAATGAGAGACCGTTAACATTTAATGAGAGTTATTTTAACCTCTATTAAATGAGGTGAACAAAATCGCACTTCAATCCATATCTCAAATTTATTTCTATCACTCTTTAATTAATGTTTTGTTGTGTTTTCACTTCTTAATTAATACTCATTACATGGCCTTCTCCCATTAGCTTACACATGGCGAGGTAGGGAAACAAATGCTTGGGCACCAAACAACGTCCAAAATGACGTCGTTTTGGTGCTAGAAAAATTTTTAGCATTTTTTCTCCAATTTCACGCATTCTCTTGGAGTCGAATCCTCAACCTTCTTCTTCCCATGCGCACGCATGATCACTTGAGCTGCAACCACTTTTAACCATATATATGCATAACTTATATTTATTTTAAATCATATTTTATTTGTTGAAAATAAAACATATCATTTTCCTTACAAGATTCGAACTCGAAACTTGTCTCCTTCCTATGAGCGTGACCATCACTCATGCAAGTATTCTCATTTTTATATCTGCACATTTTAATTTTAAATTATAATTTTGGGCTATTCTTCTTTAAAAATAAAATTTCTAGCACTTGCACCCGCCAAGCTCAATCCCTCAACCTTATATCTTCTTCTTTCTTTATGCAACTGTTAGGCTAGTACTCTGCCTTATGCATGTTAACACATGAATTTATTTTATACTTAATAAATGTCCAAATTTCTAGCTTACACTTTAAAACCCAAAAATTCCCACTTATCTCCCCTGTTCTTAACAAATTTAATGTTTTTTATTAAATTCTTCAAATATTTAATAAATCATAAATCATTTCTAGTGCACAAATTTACTTATTTATTTATTATTATTATTATTTTTCAAAATAACGAGATATTACAGTAACATTCAAATTTTGAAAATTACACTAAGTACTTTTATTAATAAAAAATTATATCAAATTATCTAGTGTTATTAAATTTTTGTTATATAAAAAACTCTAGATAGTTTATTTCTTAACATTTATGTAAAGAAGAAAAAGTTAATGAAAGTTTTGTGAGAGTACGGTTGAAACATTAAAAGATGTCTTAATGTAATTTAATTTGTTTTTTAAGAGAAAATTGTAGGCATCACCTCAAGTTTTGGCCTAAAATTAGGTGGTATTGTCAGCGTTGCGGCTGTTTTGGTGGCTTCTTGGAAAGTTTTTAGATTGGTTCAATTTTTTTTATTCCTATGCTATGACTTGAATTATGGTTGACATAATAAAATATTAATTTATATGTGTCTTGAAATAGAAGTATACTTTATTCTAAGTTATTATTTAGGAGAATAACTTAGTATTTTTATCATAAAATGTTAATATTTGTATTAAAAATCTAATAAAACTTAAAAATGTGTTATGTGTGTGGCATCTGTACTCTCTATGTTTTTTTTTTATGAGAATAATCAATTGTCTTTATGATTAAAAATTTATATTCGCTTCACAAACCTAATAATGATTAAGGAAATGGAAATGTGAGTCTTTTATCTTCATGAAAGTAATTGCGGTTATTTGGCGACTCCATTTGGTAGGGTTTTTTTTTTTTATTTGTTGTGAGAAATAATTCTTTTTATTTTGATTATTGGGTTTATAATGTTTCGCGGTTGGTCATGTTTGTTTATTTACGAGACTTGGTATGGCCTAATTTCTATTGTAGTCTCTTTATGTTAGTAGTTTTTTATTTTTCTTGTCTTGTATTGTTGCTCCAAACATGCATAGACATGACTATTATATATATATATATTTTTTTAAGTTTAATAAAAGTCTCATTTACAAAAAGAAAAAAGAAAATTGGTGGTATCCTTGAGATTCTAAAAGTAATAAAGAGAATCCTTAACATTATAAACCTCATTGCATTAATGCTATTACTAAACCACACTTATATTTTTTAAGAAATTCCCAAAATATTATCTATTTTTACGACATCTCTCATTTTCAATTTGTATGCCAATTGAGGATTCCATTGTAGCTCTTAGTCCCCCTCATTCCCTTTCTTTGTTTCAATATGTGATTAATTTTTATTTTTTATATTTTTATTTCTCGTTAAGATACAAACAAGAGAGTTTAATAATATCTATATCTAAAGTTAATTTGGGGTCGACCATCCCACCTAATCACCAAACCCATATAACCAGGATTTTTGAATCCCAACGATGGGGTGCAATCCCATCATCCAATTGGAAAATAGTGTTTATAATAATGAAAAAAAACTGCAAATATGGCTATTGAAATTTACACTTCATTAAAACGATTGGGTCGAGATATCGATCCAACGATTACTTGGAAGATCTCCTTCCTTACATTGGGCCAAACATATGGACAACTTCGAGGAACTGTCCTGAACCCAAGCCCAAGCCCAAGCCCTACATTCCGAGCCCAGAATTACACTTGTGATTCGCAACCCAGCCTGAGGGATTGATTGAAGCGCGCGCGTCATAGATAGCTAGGAGAAGGGCGAGTTTCAGGTTTCCTCCCTCGCTTCCCTGCTCTGGAGGCTTGCCGAAGGCAAAGTCGAAGGAATCGGAGCTCCAGACATGCTCATTCCTCCACCAGGCAGTCCTCTCAAGAAGCTCTTCACCTCCAGAACTCTCATGGGCTCCAGGCCGTTCTTCAAGGCCGCTCCTCTCACAGGCCTTCCGACGAACACTTGGCGGACCCACCTCTTCCACCCTCACACATTCGTATTCTCCGCTTCCCTATCAAAATCTCTACGGAATATTCATCCTTCTTCTCTCAGAAGTACTGGGCTTTGCTCTATTTCTCATGCTAATATCCCCCGACCTGGTACTTCCTCTTTCCGTATATATAAATATATATTTGCCGTGTTCATTGATGTTTAAAGGCTTACTTACCATCTTTTGTTTGATTATTTTTGTTTTTTTAGTTTCTCAAGTTTCTTTGGAAAGCCCAGAAGAGGACTTCCTTGATTTAATTCCGTTGAGGGTTTTGAGGAAGAAAATGTCCCAACTTGGGATTGACAGCAAAGCCTGTAGACCTGGGCAGTACAACCACTTAATTTGTCCAATGGTATGCGGCTTTGTATACAAGTGTCTTAATTCTGTGTATTCAATATCTCCTCTGCCTTATATTTTATCTGAAGTGCCAAGCTGGAGAAGGCTATGCGATATATTTTTTGAATAGAAGAAGTAATTCTATAGCTTTGACTGTAAAAATGAGTACAACCATTAGCTCACGCATCTCATTTATGATTTATGAAATGAGTTTAGTTAAAGCAACTTGAGGTTGTTGTCTTGAACAAAATCATATGCTATGTTAAAACCAATTTTCTTGATTAATGTTTGTTTGAGAAGATAGAGTGGCCTGGATTATTTTCTGTTATGTTGGCCAACTCAAGGAATTGAGGACATTAAATTTGAGAAATAATTGTTCATGAGCACATTTAACGAGGATGCAGTTTGACAATGCAATGTATGGAATGGTATTATTACATCAGGCTTAGGCTTTTTTTAATTATTCCAGTGAATTCAACATAATCAGAACCAAGAGCTTACACATGTTTAAAACTACTGAAAATTATGTTGTTGATGAACGATAGGAAGCTAATACATATAACAAACAGAAAGATAATAGTATATTGTAAGTGTTATTTGAGAAATTATCTAGAAGTATGTAACACATGAAATTATCATATATTGGCTTATTACAGTAAGGAGAGATGGTTCATAGGTCACCTTTATCTTCCACGGTAAAGTGTGCACTTACATGTTGCTTTTGTTTTTTTGTTTTTTTACACACTCCAGTGTAAAGGTGGGGACTCTGGAGAGGCGACCTTATCCCTTTTCATCGCCCAAGATGGGTAATTATGCTCATTTCTTTTGTTACTCTGTTGATTTCTTGTCTGGCTGTTTGCTTTATTATCTCTTATGCTGTGGTGTAGGAATTCAGCTTTATGGACATGTTTCCGAGGAAAATGTGGGTGGAAAGGCAATACAAGAGTAATATAATGTTTTATATGGTTTGGTTTTTACATGGATTGTCAACTAGGGATTTGGTTTTGTTTTTGTAGTCCCCCCATCAGTTGTACCTATTTTGCAGGCCTTTGCAGATGGGAAGTCAACATATGGAAAGATGAATCAAATCCCACAAGTTAAGAAGACAAGAGAAATTGCAGAGGATAGTTTGGAGTTGGAACCACTTTGTAATGAGGTAGTTAGCATTCCATCCAAATGCCCTGTCATTGATTGATCTAAAATTAATGTGTTGAGGTAGTGACATTGGTTTGGTTAGCAAACCTTTTAGCATATCCATCTCAAGATGTAGGATGACTTATACAGTTCTACTGAGATTTAATGAATGAATTTTAATTGCGGGGGAAAAGATATATTATAAGAGACATACAAAATATTTATGTATAAGGCCATGCATGTATATATATGTGTGTTTTTCATATTTTTCTCTTCCCCTTGTATTGGAACTTGGTTTTAGTCTTGCTCATAGGGTTGGGATTTTTTGCTTGAATTTGTAAAAATCTGCTGTAAATTAGAGTTGACAAATCCTTGGTTTGGGAGTTTGTTTGGTGCGCCATTTACTGCAGCACTTGTATCTTTTGGGATGCTTCACTGTCAGGCCTTAAATTAAGGATAAAATGTTGTTTTCATCGTAAACATGCTGACTTCAATGTCTACACCCTACATGTGTATGCGTGGGATTGACGCTATAGGTGTACTTCAAATCAGAGCAGAACTAACCTCTTTGATTGCCTAAATGAAGCTTTGCAAGAAAATTACCTTAAATTACATAATAAATGATCACTATACTGGCCAAAATGAAACTCCACACCATATTAATGGAAAGGGTTTTTGGGTCTGAGAAATGTATTTCTGGTGGTTAAGTCATCTAATTATTCTCCTGAGTAATATTTGTTGAATTTATTACTCCTTCCTGGGTTCCTATGGCTGATGGTAAAAAATATGTAAAGCTTCTTTGGAGGCATAGTGAAACAATGGAGTATTGCGGTTCACTCTTCTGCAGCAGATGGTGGCCTCTAACTTAGCGGTGAATGAATTGACTTACTTTTGTCTTGTTGGGTTGCTTTCTGCAAAGATAATTTTCTTTTTCTAGGGTTTTAATTCACTTCATAATTTTATGATAAAGATGTTGTTTAATGCTTGTTTTTAGTTGGTTTTAAAGGGTATAAAGACTACAATCTTTCCTTTTCTTGTTAGTGTGTGTTGTATTTTGTGGTTGCTTCATTAACTAAGATTTATTTGTCCTGTTGTGATTGCTTAGCTCTTCTTATGTCTACTACATAATTTTGTTTGTGACATAACCATTTGCTTTCCCTTTATTTGCTCATGTTTTGTGCCACTGGTACAGTCCCTTAAACCCTAGTCCTTTTTGTGCTATGACCCTATATATTATCTGCCATTTCTAATAATTTTCCAAAAAATCATCATTCTTAATGTTCTGAAATTTCTAAACATATTACATCAGGATTGTCAAACCATGGTCCCATCAGAATTTCTTTTTTGTTTTCTTGAGTGCTGGGTTATGTTTTAAGGTGTTTATGCTAACCTTTCCTTGAAGCAACTTAGTAAGCTCTTAAAGGAATGCAATCCTTACTTTGAAAGTCTTTGTAGCACAAATCGTTGTCTTTTCCCATAAACATTATTTAGCACAAACATTTATCCTTGTTGCTGTAAAGTGTGAAGCTGTTAAATGTGAAATGAATAATTTTGTTTCTTTACCGTACCTTTGGATATGTTGCTGTCAAATAATCATCTTGTCCAGAAAAATAGAAAGAAAAAAAAAAAAAAAAGATATTAGCATTCTCAATGCAATTATATTTTGATGCATATTATTTGTTTATTTGGTGTTTTTTCAGCTACTGGCTTACTTTGCTGAGCGTATGATATCAACAGAAACATTGCGGAGAAACTCTGTTATGCAGAGAAAATATGATGGCCAGGTGCACAACCATACTGAATTAAGAAAATAGTGTCTTAACTCGTTTGGTCTCAAATCATTTGAGTTGTTTCTAATCATTTTGTTTAAAATTGATTTTTTGGAGATCTAATGTTCTTACCATTGGTATGGAAGTTTGTCAAGCTCGTAGGTGTCATGACCCTAGGGTTTAGCTAGGGTCTTAGAAGTAATTGGAAGGAATTTGGGGAAGAAATAGAGAAGAATTGAGAGGGAGATTGAATAGAATTAGGGAGAGAAGGAATGGAACAGTGCTGAACGAGAGAGAGAGCGAGAGGGAGGGAAAGAGAGAGAAATTGTAGAGAGAGATATTGGAATTTCAATTATCATTCAACATGTAAAACCCATCCCTTTACAGCAGCCTTATATAGGCATATTTGTCTCCTAACAGTCTTGCACATGCAGCCATGTGCACCTAACTAATTGCTAAAATATCCAAAACAAACTATTCTACCCTATTACAATAATACCCTTTATTACTCATAGGGTCATGACAATTCCCTCCTCCTTAAGAGAGTTCTTGTCCCCAAGAACTTGCAACAAGTAGCCATGGCTCTTCATCCAATTCCAGTCTTTTTCATCTGGTTCATCCTTCTTTCCTTCTTCCTCCTTCTAGGTTTCTTTCTTCTTCATTTTTAGGTTGTCAATTGAAACAAAAATGATAATCATTGCAGACAAGGCTGCATCTTCCTCCAAAAAGTAACATACTATTTCCCTTGGGTTTGCAATAGCTACCAAATTAAGGTTGCTAGTACTCATAGTCTGGGGATCCAATATAATGCCAAAACCTGTCAATGTGTCCACATCAAATGCCTTAAATGAATTTAGCCGCTCCTTGTCGCAGGTAGCAGCTGAAATCTGCAACCCTACAGCCTTCAAATGTCAATCATTCTGAAACTCTAACCCACCAGCTACCACATATGTTCCCTTCTTCTTATCATCTCCAAAATTAGCAGCAATATGGTGGCATCGTTTAGGATTAGCAAGTCTTCCTTTTGTTAGGGCTGTCTCCGTCTTATCGTTTGATAAAAATCCCTCCACGTTATCTAATCCTTCAGTCCATGCATTAGATGCCAAGTGTAACAATTTGCCCTTGGTTTTGTTGGTCACTCGATTAAATACTTCCCAACTTTCCTCATAAGGAACTTCATTTCCAAAGGAACCAGTGTGTTCCTTTAATTCTCCTTTTGCATCTACTGTCCCACCCAACTGATTGTTATCGATTCTCTTTAGATAATGCCAGTCATCCTTCTTGTCATTGTTGCCTCCATTAGAATGCTTCTTTTTCTGCCCAAAGTCTAGAGTAGGCAGTGAATCGGTTGTTCGTAATCTTGTCTCTTCCTTCGGCTGCTCCACTCCAAGGAATTCCTCTTTGTTAAAACTTCCGTGATAATCATCAAAGTATTCCACCGGAAAGTTGTAATGATACTTCTTAATAAGTATCATCGCAAACTCTTGCAGCTTCTCGTGAAACATACGGCCAAACTCCTCGCACTCTTCATGAATCCCATTGCTTGTTCTTTTGTCCTTGTTGCTGCCAGAAGAAAATGCAGCCTCCTTTGGCTGCTATTGAGGCTCCATTCCAGCTGAAAATGAAGCATTCTTTTGCTGCAATTGAGTCTCCCATGGCCTCACATATGTCTTGTCTGTCTTGGCATAACTTTTATGGGTGAAACCAGCCATAGGCCAAGAAACTGGAACTCCTTCCACCTTGTTTCGCCTCCCAAATTCACATGCTCGAACCAGGGACTGCTCTATCACTGGGAAATTAACTAGATTGGTTGGCAATAGCCTAAACGGATCAGAATTCACTTGGCCAGCTTGCCAACGAAGTCCGCTGCCTCTTGAACTCCAATCCTCAACACTACGACAACCGTCTATCCCCCAGGCATCTGCGTCATCTGCGTCTAACAAAATTAATGGCAGTTCTTCTCAACCCAATCACCGTCAGTTTGGGCCGGAATCACCTCCACTCTGATTCGCTAGAACCTCCTATGACCAACAACTCGTTGATGTTCAATAGTGGCGTAGGAAGTTGCTTCTCGTCATCAACTTCCTAATTTGCATCAATTGCCGAAGGCTGCTCGAGTTCTAGCGAAAAACGATCACTCAGAATTGGCCTTGGTTAACAAAGAGAATCGCCGATCTCAATTTCCAGTCCTTCAAGTCGCCTCTAAAGTGAGTCTCGTCCTCGCCTTCAGTAACTTGACTCGCCTCCGACACTGCTACTTGAATTCGCCTGAGCAAATGGCTGGCCAAGAGCTTCCAAGAAAAGTCGAACAACTCTTCCAGATCACAAGCCGTGATCGCTTGTACCTTAGCTTCCCAATCGCTCCCTGCAACTCGACCGGTTCCGTGACGCCCTCAAGTTGAACTGGATGTGAACAACAGGGCTTGCACCTTCTTCGATCGGTTTTGTTACCAAAATTCTGACACCGAACTCGCTGCTATAAATAGCCTACCACAGTCGCGATCAACCAGCTTTAGGACTTCCGATTCCATTGGATTCACTGGACCACTTGGATCATCTCAAGTCCTGTTGCCTCAATTGCGTAACTCCTTGAGAATCAGTCAGATGTTACTTCGCTCCTAGATCACCAACAATCACGGCCTATAGCGTCAAAATTGCTTCACTGAAATTAATTCCAGCAACCTTAAAATCCAATCGGAACCAAAGCCAGGGATTGTCGGAATTATTGGAGCTGAATTCGCCTTCCAATCCAATAATCAACCTTCGTTGGACAACGGACGTCAATCCGTCAAAAAATTAATCAACTGAAGAAGCCGCTGATGAACGGTGGCTTTGATACCAATTTGTCATGACCCTAGGGTTTAGCTAGGGTCTTAGAAGTAATTGGAAGGAATTTGGGGAAGAAACAGAGAAGAATTGAGGGAGAGATTGAATAGAATTAGGGAGAGAAGGAATGGAACAGTGCTGAACGAGAGAGAGAGCGAGAGGGAGGGAAAGAGAGAGAAATTGTAGAGAGAGATATTGGAATTTCCATTATCATTCAACATGTAAAACCCATCCATTTACAGCAGCCTTATATAGGCTTATTTGTCCCCTAACAGCCTTGCACATGCAGCCATGTGCACCTAACTAATTGCTAAAATATCCAAAACAAGCTATTCTGCCCTATTACAATAATACCCTTTATTGCTCATAGGGTCATGACAGTAGGTTAAAGTAGGCTGTAGAATTGTATTTTGTATATCAGTTGTAGCAGATTACTTCTGCAAAGGATCAATTACAGGTTGTAACTGATTTGTAATTGTTGATTGGTTAACTATATAAAAAGCTAACCAACCTGTTTGGAGAATCAATCAAGAATTAAATTCAGTTTCTCAGTTCTCTCCCAATTCCTCTGCTCTCTCCCTATTTTCTCTCTATCTTCTCTCTTTTTTCTCTCCGTTTCTTTCTTCCATTCATCCTTCTCATTTATATTATGGAAACCCTAGATTTTAAACCTAGGGTCTTGACAATTGGAATCATACCAGTCGGTTCTTGGACTGCTATTCTTGACAACCTGCATCTACAAGTTTGAAGCTATTGCAGACGGTACTCAGAATGAAGCAAATGGAGGCGCAGGTCCACCGGATTAACTCCTTGGTGACCAATTTGTAGACTCGAATGGAAGCATTGGAGTCTTGGGCGGGCAAGAATCAGTGAAGTATTTAGTTGCTGGAAAACAATCTGGATGCTTCGATGGAGAGTTTGGTCAAGAAGCTGGACGGATTCTTGCAGATGTTTTCCAAGGTTCCACAATTAAGCCTACCAGTGGACTTTCTGCCCAAGGAGAATGTGGATCCTATCTTGGAAGGTAATGGCTTAAATCGTAGACAAACTAGAATTCCTGCAATAGAAGTTGAAATATGCATGAGAGGGAGATTATGGCTGATAGGATTAATGGTAGAAGGATGGTAAATAATTCAGTGAATAACTCCCATTCTCAAAAGTGTTGTTCCCATGCCAAAATTAGAAATTCCTCGGGTTGATGGAAAAACCCTAGGTGGTGGATAAGGAAATACCAAATGTTCTTTCAGTTTTATAATATACTAGAATTCCACAAAGTCAATTTGGCTTCAGTTTATCTGAATGATACTGCTAATGCTTGGTATCAAGGCTGGGCAAGATTTAGGGTTGAATGGATATTGAAATATTTTGTGGAAGAATTCTGTGAAAGGTTTGGGGATAAAAATATGATCGATGTTATAGAGGAATTTAATAAACTGAAACAGGTTCAATCAGTGATTGAATATCAAACAAAATTTGAGGAGCTAAAGTCTTTAATGGTCATTACTAATCCTACCTTATTTGAAGCCTATTTTGTCTCTAACTTCATTAGTGGTCTAAGTGATGAGTTGAGGCCAATAGTGAAGATGTTGTAGCCTACGATTGTTGAGTACAGAGAAGGTAAAATTACAAGAATTGATAGTAGAGGCCATATACAAGAAGCACATGGTTCTGTAAAAAGAATTGGGTTAGGTAAGCACAAATTTCATTGGTTACCAGGAAATTCAATTCTGGAACCAATAAGGGGTATTTCTTGCAGAAACCTCCCCAAGATCCATGTTAAGACCATGGGTGTATACTTACAAGAGAGTAGTGGTTGTAGCATATTAGTTCTCAAGGGAATAACAGTTAGCAGTTATTTTTGTTATAATTGAAAAACTATATAAGGAGTAGCTATAGATATGAGATAGCAAAAAGCAGTTGAAGTTGTTTCATTTGCAATCATTATAGTTACTGTAGTTGGTAACAAACCACTGTGACTATTATAAGTTGTTAGTTAGGGGTGTGCATTCAATAACTGAAAAAATCGAACCGCTATACAAAACTGAATCAAATAAATCAAAAAATCAAACTAATCGAAAAAACGAACAAAATTCATAAAAACCAAATTGATCTAATAAACCGAACAAACCCAAAAAAACTGAAAAATAACCAAACAAATCGAACTAATTTTCTACCTTACTGTTGGCCCCGACCACTTAGCCGACTAGTGATTCTAATGATCAGAACCGGTCATCAGATTCCCCCAACCGCGATGGTTCATATATCCAAAAAAATGAGTTTGATCCAAGTGTTGATTTTTTGTAGATCTAAAATTTATTTTATTTTCAAAATTCGTTTATGGAAAATGTCGCTGGCCATCGTCTACAGCGGATTTCGATGATCGAAATTGGTTATTAGATTAGCCTTGGCTTAGCGATACACATACTCAAAAATCAAAAGGATCTAACGGTTGGATTACAGTAGATCTAGGTTTTAATGTAGAATACCCATCCATGAGAAGGTCGCCGGAAACTTACTGAAGGGGTCAAAGCCCATATGCTGTAAATTGCTGAAGGAAACAAAGGCGGGGTTTGAGGTGATGGTGGTTGTCGAGGTGGCATCGATGGGTGGTGAGCACGGTGGTGCGAATTGTGTGATGGAGCCTGTGGCTTGCGATGGGAGGAAACAATCGGAGGGAGAGAGAGAGATGCTAGTGGCGGTGGCTGATGGGAATAGGGTTAGCCATCGTCAGCATCAGAGGTAGAGAGGAAGGGTCGATGTTGGCATCGGAGGGAGCGATGGGATCGGTTGGAGATGGCAACGGGAGACGAAGGGGAAGGGGAGGGGGAAGGGTCAAGTGAAGGGGAAGGTGGAAGGATCGAAGTATCGATTTGGTCTTCCATTCCTCTGTTCTTCTTTTATATTGAGCCAAAAATGACATTGTTTTATAACTCGGTCGGTTCAGTTAGTTTGGTTATTTTCAACCCAAAACCGAATTGAAATCGAAAAATCAAAATTTCTAAAAAAAATCCGAATCGAACCGAATCAAATTTTCACCAAAACTAAACCGAACTAACAATTTTGGTCAGTTTGATTCGATTAGACCGAAATTTTGCACACCCTCGTTAGTAGAATCAACTACAAAAGTAACCAATTAACTGTTAAGGATAGCCATATATTAGGCTATACCACCTTGTACTGAGACATTATGAATTAAGAATTGAATTCAATTTCTCTCTCTATTTTCTCTCTGTTCTCTTCCTATTTTCTCTCTGCATTCTCTCTCTGTTTCTTTATTCCATTCTTCTCTCATTTCTATACCAAAAACGCTAGGTTCCAGACTAGGTCTTGACAATCCATTATCTTCCTATCAACCTAATATGACAAAAGTTGTTAGTTCATAACAAAGGAGGCTGTTGGGACTTTGTTATAAATGTGGGGAAAAATATTCTCTTGGACATCAATGTGAATGACAGTTGTTGCAATTGGAAGGTAGTAATGAAGAAAAAGAATTAATAGAGGAAATAGAAACCACTTATAACATTTCCATTGAGAATGAAGATGGGGAAATTTCATTGCATGCTTTAAAAGGGTATTCCACTAATAAAATCATAAAGGTGGAGGGTATGGCAAAAGGTAAGAAGTTGATGGTATAGTGGCTGTACACAGTTTTCTTGATGAAAACACTACCAAGGACTTGTGTTGTAAGTTTAAGAATACTTTTCCTTTGTTGGTCATTGTGGCAAATAGAAATAAAATGTATAGTAAATTCAAGTGTGTTGACTTTTGTTGGGAAATGCAAGGGCAGGAATTTATCACTGGCTTGCAGTTATTTAAATTAGGTGGATGTGATATTGTATTAGGAGTGGATTGGATGAGAACAGTTAGTCCAATCATATTTGACTTCAATAAAATTTGAGTTTACTTTTGAGAAGGAGGGAAAGAAAGTAACTCTCATTGGCAGCTTGGAGATGGAAGCCATTAAGTAAACTGATTTATGGAAAGAAATTACAGAAGTTCTTCAAGATTTCTCCATACAAGCTATGGAAGAGAAGAAACAGAAAAGGCTGAGATTTGAAAGCTGCGGAGTCTAAAAGCTGCATACCACAATGATACTCAATCTTTAACTGAGGCTTTTACAGGAGGTCTTTGTTTTTTCAAGGGAGGGAAAATGTCAAGCTTGTAGGTGTAGGCTGTAGAATTGTATTTTGTATATCAGTTGTAGCAGATTATTTCTGAAAGGATTAGTTACAAGTTGTAACTTTGTAATTGTTGATTGGTTAGCTATATATCAAGCTAACCAACCTGTTTGGAGAATCAATCAAGAATTGAATTCAGAGTCTCAATTCTCTCTCTGTTCTCTCCCTATTTTCTCTTTGTTTTCTCTCCACTTTCCCTCCGTTCTCTCTCCATTCTTTCTTCCATTCTTCCTTCTCATTTCTTTTCTGGAAACCCTAGATTTGAAACCTAGGGTCTTGACAAAGTTCTTGAATTAGTGAAAGTTGCTTCCTAATATGCCCTTTCTTGTTATTTTGCTTTTATATAGTTTGTGATGTTGGTAATCCCAAATACTTCTAGCTGAGGAGGTATTCTTTATGTTCTCTAAATCCATGTAACTAGAATTTTCAACTTGGAGATCAACAACAACAATCACAAGTCTTAATCCCATTAGTGGCGTTTGGGTTAAGGCTTGGAGATCACTGTCAATATTTTTGCCGAGTCCATTTATTTGCAGGAAATGTTAGAGATCCGACTTTGAGTGTTCATCTAATGAAAATAAGATCAATAAACACTTGGCTATTTGCTGAAGGAAATGCCAAGATGAGTTGGCAAATTTTTAATATTTTGGTTTGTGGAGATCCATTTCTAGTTTTTGAAAGATTGTTTCATTTTTAATGTGCTGCAAACCTGTGGATATATTTGTCAAGTTCTCCAACAAGGTAAACCACCCATATTCATATTATTCATTCCACTGACTTTGGAGACCACATGAGTTACATATCTCTATATGTTCCCACTTTGTGCTGAGATAAGCTGATAAATGCTTGCAGCTTGTTTATATGGTGCCTTTGTTCCAAGCTTTTAGTGCTTTAGGACATCCTTTGGAGACACCTTCTAGTCCTCTTAGATCTGCTTGAGGTACCCTTTGGTTTGGCTGACATATTCAATTCTGGAGCACGTCCCTTTTCCTAGTGACTGGATCATGTTGGGGCTTTTGAGGAACTCAGGAACATCTGATGTCTTTGTCCAAGTGATGGTAAAGGAATTGGTGGGTGCAACCTTACATCGAACAAATTCCTCCTAGGCCTCAGTGCCCCACATGGAGTATAGCCATGTCTGGTTATCTTTAAATATTTGGAGTGTGGGTTGGGACTGCAACTTGGGTTGGTGTTGTCCAACCCCAAGGGGATGTTAGTAATAGTAGATTACATGTATTGGTTAGGTATTGTACTGTTGCGCAAACAGAAAGCAACCCAAACATACACACAGTTTGAATCTTTGAAATAAAACCCTTTCTAACATACAACAGAGTCGAAATCGGAAACCAACATACACTACAAACAAGTATGAATAAAAATGGAAAGCAGAATGAACACGAGAGATTTATTGTGGTTCACTCGAAGGGGCTACGTCCACGTTGAGCTCCGGTAACGGAGAGCTCACTGCACTATCGGAGTTAAAAATAGGGTTTACAAACACACTGTATACAAGCCTCACAATCACTCGTATTTACAGAGACAATTTCTCTATAAAAAACGCCTCAAAATCATAACAAGAAATGGATCAGAGGCTTACCCTATTCGAACTAGAGAGAAGACCAGAAGGAGCCGAAGAGGGTTTGAATCAAAAATGAGAAAGACCCCCTCAAGCCTTAGCGACAACACTCTCTCTCGTCTGTTACATTACACATCCTGATGCACAGTAAATAAATAGGGGTCGCACGATGCATTTGAAGGGCTCAGATTGCACCAGATAAAAGATAGCATCGACGGTCCAGATTGCAAAAGGACGAGGGCACGATCGAGATGAAGGATGCCCGGGCGGTTGCCGAGCTGCCCTCCAGTGCCACGTGGCACTGTTGCAGCTGACCCTCCTGCCCGGGTCCTTAAGAGAGAAATGGTGTCGTTGGGTGCTTCATTGCCAACAATCTCCACCTTGAAGCATCAACGATACAAGGGACAGAACACCAATAAGTGCAGCAAACTCCTATCCTTACCTTCATTGCTCTGGTTGGTTTGGATTAACCAACTTCAACATGCAGTAAGCCCAAGCAGTGCTTGAACTTAGCTGCAGTTACTACCTTTGTCCCAATATCAGCTGGATTATCCTTTGTAGGTACTTTGAGGATTTCAACAGTTCCATTACTTACCAGATTTCTCACAAAATGAAACTTCACATCAACATGTTTAGTTCTTTCATGATAAATAGGATTCTTACATAAATGAATTGTACTATGGCTATCAGAAAATACCTTGATCTTACCTTGTAGAAGACTGATTTCCCTCAAAAGACCTTGGAGCCAGATAGCTTCCTTGAATGCATCAGTGATTGCCACATACTCAACTTCAGTGGAAGACAGAGCAACCAAAGGCTGCAACTGGGACTTCCAGCTAAAGCAGTTGCCACCCAATGTGAAGAATATGTTGTGGTGTACTTACTGGAGTCCCTATCTCCTGCAAAATCTGAGTCTATATATTTTACTAGGTCAAGAGTGTCATTTCTTTTCTCAAAGTTTAAGCCAACATGTAATGAACCATTAATGTATTTTAATACATATTTTAAGGCTTCCCAGTGAGTTTTTCTTGGATTGGACATAAACCTACTTAATAGGGATATCGAATATGCTAGGTCTGGCCTAGTGCTTATCATGGAATACATTATGGTCCCTATTACATTTGCATATGGTATATTTTCCATTTTTAGAGATTCTGATTCAAATGATGGACACTGAATTTTAGACAATATAAAATGTTCAGCTAAGGGAACACTGACAGTTTTACATTCAGCCATATTAAATTTTTTAACTGTTTTAAGAAGGTAATCATGCTGGTGTATTTTCAATTTTCTTTTGCTTCTATCTCTTTCTACTATCATCCCTAGGATTTTCTTAGCTGGTCCTAAGTCTTTCATGTCAAAGTTAGTGTTTAACAGTGACTTTAACTCACTGATCTTTGACTTGGATTTGCTAATAATCAAGATATCATCAACATACAATAAGAGATAAACAGGGACATCTGATAGTATGTAGTAAAAGCAACTGTCATATTTACTTCGATTAAAACCAATATCAGCAGCAAAATTATCAAACTTTTTATACCATTGCCTAGGAGATTGTTTTAATCCATACAATGACTTTTTAAGTAAGCAGACATGATCAGGATGATTTTTATCAATGTACCTAGCAGGTTGTTCCATGTAAATTATCTCATCTATGTCTCCATGTAAAAAAGCAGTTTTGACATCCATTTGTTCAAGTTCTAAGTCAAATTGTACTACAACAGCAAGCATCATACGTATGGTTTTGAATTTAACTACTGGTGAAAAGATTTCAGTGTAGTCTATTCCTTCTCTTTGTGAAAAACCTTTAGCTACAAGTCTTGCTTTAAATCTTAGAGGATCAGATGGAGACATCCCTTCTTTAAGCTTAAACAACCATTTACATTTAATTAACTTATGCTTATCAGGTCTTGAACTAGTTTCCAAGTCTCATTGACCTTTAAAGAGGTCATTTCATCATCCATAGCTTGTTTCCACTTAATGCTGTTATGGGAGCTGACAGCCTCCTCATAGCAGGTAGGCTCACTGCTCCTCATATCCATTTTGGCAACTAAAACACAGAATACCAGGTCTGAATATGCATATCTAATAGGAGGCCTGATTGTCCTCCTCACTCGGTCTCTGGTGAGTTGATAATTACTTAGGTCTTGTTGAGGAGAGTCATACTCCTCAACTTCTGGGTCATCAGGTTGATCCTCATGATCACTCTCATGATCAGAGGTTTCTCCTTGGTCTAAGGGCTCATTAAGAGTGTGTGGGTCATTTGGTGTTGGAGTAACAGGAGAGTCCTGTTGCTCCACCTCAATTTGGGTGCTACCGCCTAAAGCAATCTCACTAGGCTCGCTAGGTGTTGAGTTATCTTCATTATTATCTGATTTGCATGGGAAATTTGATTCATTAAATTTTACATCTCGGCTAATAATGATTTTAACTCCACCTGAAGTTCTGTCCCATAATCTATAACCCTTGGTTCCCTCTTGGTATCCCACAAAGACACATTTAATAGCCCTGGGGTCTAACTTTCCAACTGATTGATGGGCATAAGCCTCGCAACCAAACACGCTTAGATAGTCTAAGTTCAATTTTCTCTCAGTCCATTGCTCTTCAGGATACTTAAAATTTATAACTGTAGAGGGGCTCCTATTTACTAGGTGGGCAGCTGTAGACAGGGCTTCTCCCCAAAAGGTTTTAGGCATTCCAACAGTAAACAAAAGGCATCTAACCTTTTCTAAGAGGGTTCTATTCATCCTCTCAGCAACCCCATTTTGCTGAGGGGTGTTTCTTACTGTTCTATGCCTAAGAATACCATGAGTGTTACACAATTCATCAAAGTCTCTATTACAAAATTCCAATCCATTATCAGTTCTTAGAGTTTTGATCTTTCTATCAGTTTGATTTTCAATCAAAATTTTCCATGATCTAAATTTTTCTAGAGTTTAATCCTTAGATTTCATTAAAAATATCCATACCTTCCTAGAAAAATCATCAATTATGGACAAGAAGTACCTATTACCGCCATGTGAAGGAACTTGGGAGGGCCCCAAAGGTCTGTGTTGCTTGCCTAGGGTACATAGCTCACAGAAGCCTAAGGCATCCGCAGACACTGGACCAAGGTACCCTTGGTTGGACAGTGCCTGTAGTCATTTCTGGCTCATATGGCCAAGTCTCAAGTGCCACAAATTTGTTCTATCAGATTTAACTATGCATGCAGATGGAATATGGCAGTAACCATTCAACACATATAAACCATGTTTCTTTGTACTAGAGAGAATAAGATCATCATTCTTACGTACATGCAGAAAACCATTTTCAGCTTTATATGAAAACCCGAATTCATCTAAGGTGCCAAGAGAAATCAAGTTTCGTTTTAAGCCAAGTACATATCTCACATCAGTTAACATTCTAATTTTGTTATCATGTAGTTTCAGAGAGATGTCACCTATACCTTTAATTTTGCATGAATGATTATTTCCCATAAAGACAGTGCCAGTTTCTTTAGAGCTAAAGTTTTGAAACCAATCTATATTTGGACACATGTGAAAAGAGCATCTAGAATCCATAATCCATTCATTTACAGTAGATGTACATGAGATATTTAAAACTTCAGCCAAGGCATTTGAGTTACTGGTAGCTATTGTCACATTCCCACCCTGTTTCTGTTTCTTAATGAAATCATAACAGTATTTTTTGATATGACCCTCTTTTCCACAGTGGTAACATATCCATTTAGATTGTTTTTGTTTTCCCTTCTTCCTATTTTGTTTTCCCTTATGCCCCGTACCCCCATTCTGATTGTGGTTAAAGCTATCCTGACCCTTTTCAAACTTTCCCTTTACAAATAAGTTGTTACCCAATTTTTTAGAGGTGTGAAGTTTTAATTCCCTAGCCTTGATACCAGAAATTACAAGTTCTAATGTAGGCACAATACCAGTGTACTGTAAAGCATGTTTAACCACATTGTAATCATCAGGTAATGAATTTAATAATATCATTGCCTCACTGGTATCACCTAAGGCTTGGTTAGTCCCTCTTAACATTACTATAAGTTTAGTAAATTCATCTATATTATCATCTATAGATTTTGATGCATTCATTTTAAAATTGAATAGCATACCTTTCAAATAAACTAAGTTAGGAGCAGAGACAACAACATACAAAGATTCAAGTCTATTCCATAAGTCAAGGGGGTTAGTCATACCGTCTATCTTTCTGATAACAGCTTCCCCCAAATGGAGAAATATCAGGTTGAAAGCCTCCTCCCTTATCTCATCGGTCCTGGCTGATTGCTCAGTGGGCCATTTTCTGTCATCCGGTTCAAGTGCAATTAGCACTTTGTGATGAGAGAGTAATACTCTCATCTTCTTTTTCCAACTCCCGAAATCCCCCTTTCCATCAAATGTTCCGATTTCAAATCGGGTTGTTGTCATCTTTGCCTTGCACGAAGGTATCCTAATGAAACCCTAGACACTGACAAAGACACACAGTAAACACCTATTGACCGTGACTTTTCAGAAAACCCTAGAGGCTAAAAAATAGGATTAACCACGCGACTAACAACCCTAACTCGACTCTGAGTGGATTAGAAAATAATCAAGGACTCACACAGTGCGTATCAAAGAAAAAGGGGCTCTGATACCACTTGTTGCGCAAACAGAAAGCAACCCAAACATACACACAGTTTGAATCTCTGAAATAAAACCCTTTCTAACATACAATAGAGTCGAAATCGGAAACCAACATACACCACAAACAAGTATGAATAAAAATGGAAAGCAGAATGAACACGAGAGATTTATCGTGGTTCACCCGAAGGGGCTACGTCCACGTTAAGCTCCGGTAACGGAGAGTTCACTGCACTATCGGAGTTAAAAATAGGGTTTACAAACACACTGTATACAATCCTCACAATCACTCGTATTTACAGAGACAATTTCTCTATAAAAAATGCCTCAAAATCATAACAAGAAATAGATTAGAGGCTTACCCTATTCGAACTAGAGAGAAGACCAGAAGGAGCCGAAGAGGGTCTGAATCAAAAATGAGAAAGACCCCCTCAAGCCCTAGCGACAACACTCTCTCTCGTCTGTTACATTACACATCCCGATGCACAGTAAATAAATAGGGGTCGCACGATGCATTTGAAGGGCTCGGATTGCACCAGATAAAAGATAGCATCGACGGTCCAGATTGCAAAAGGACGAGACAAGGGGCACGATCGAGATGAAGGACGCCTGGGCGGTTGCCGAGCTGCCCTCCAGTGCCACGTGGCACTGTTGCAGCTGACCCTCCTGCCCGGGTCCTTAAGAGAGAAACGGTGTCGTTGGGTGCTTCATTGCCAACATGTACTTTGTTGCTTTACTTGTTGTACCTTTTAGTTAGACAGCCTATAAATAGGCTTGAGTAGGTGAAGAATTGCATTGTGTAATAGTAATCTGAATTTCTGTCATCGCTCTCTACATTTCTCTCTCAATCTCCTTTGTTCTCCCTTAATTCTCTCTGTTATCTCTCTATTTCTGTTATGTTTCTCCCTTCATTTCTGTTTTCGCTCCCTCGGATTCTTCTTATTTCCTTTATAAATCCTAGCAAAACTCTAGGGTGCGTGACGTTTGATATCAGAGTTGGCTGATTTTTGGTTGTGGTTTTGAAAATTTTAACAACTGATTCAGGTTCGACTTTTAAAGAAGGAATAGGCCAACAGTTCTTGGCTGTGATTCTAACAAATCCAGGTGATTTTTGGCTGTTGATCCAAACTGGTGGTCCTTGGTTGCTGTATTGTGCAATTCATGAAGGCAACCTCAGAAGTGAAGTCAAGCGATTGTTGATCATCAGTGATTGTTGTTTTAGAGGCGGAATAGGTTTGTTGAACTTGAAGCAGCCTAGGTTGTATGAAAATCGATAAACGACATTTTTTTTAAAAAAAGTAGGAAACAAAAATGCGGGGTAAAAGCGCAAATTAGAAAATATAGGGGTTTTTTTTGTAAATTTAATCTTTAATATAGAAAATTATAAAAAATAGTTATTAAACAAAACTTACAAAAATCACCCATCCAGATTCAATGTGAGCAATCTAATAATCCACGGTGTGACAAAGCAATCAAGCACAGAAACGGAGCACCGAGCAATTGGCAGGACTCACCAAGGCTTGCATCATCAAATCCAAATGAAACCGAATATCATCAAATCCAAATGAAACCTATTGATATACCCAAAACAACCTTTAGGACTCACCAAGGCTTGTATGAGTTTGCGGTCATGCCCTTTGAACTCACAAATACCCCAGCCACTTTTTAGGCTATCATGAACCAAATGGAGGCATTACTTGGAGGGAAACCCTTTTGTGATCAAGACTGATCACGAAAGCCTAAGGTTTCTGTCTCAATAGAGGTTACAGTCCTAGCTACAGAGGAAGGGGGTATCCAAACTTATCGAGATGGACTACACCATCTTTTATTGTAAGGGAAAGGAGAATGTAGTGGATGATGCCCTATCTAGACAGGGAAATATGGGGAGTGAGGGAAGTTGCCATGCCATTATAGCTGTGGTACCTAAATGGGTGAAGGAATTGGAGCATAGCTATGACTAGATAGCTTGGTTGAAGGATCTTTTGCCCCAATTGGCTGCCCAACCAATCAGGAACGCGGGGGGGGGGGGGGGGGGGGGGGGGTAGTACTTTCTTTCCAATGGTTTGATCAGGTTTCAAGGGAGAATAGTGGTGGGAGATGACTAGGGTTTGAAGGAGAGAATTCTAAAGTCTCTCCATTGCTCGCCTCTAGGAGGACACTCAGGGATACAGGTCACCCTTCATAAGGTGAGGAAACTATTTTTTTTTTTTTTTGTGGCTAAAATAGAAGGAGGATGTAGTTGAATTCGTGACAGCCTATGAAACATGTCATAGATGTAAACATGAGCAAGTGCCCTACCCTGGCCTACTGTAGCCTTTAGAGATCCTAGAACAAACATGGGAAGGGATTTCAATGGATTTCACAGAAGGCTTGCCCAAATCAGAGGAAAGGGATGTGATACTAGTGGTGGTGGACCGGTTAACCAAGTTTGGGCATTTCATCAGCCTCACACATCGTTTTTTAGCACAGGAGGCGACGAGGGTGTTTTGGGACTCAGTGGTGAGGCTACATGGTGTTCCTAAATCGATTGTATTGAATAGGGACAAGATCTTTACTAGTCATTTCTGGCAAGAGCTATTTAAGAAGTTGGGAGTGAGATTACATCTATCCACTGCTTATCGCCCTCAGTCAGATGGACAGACTGAGAGGGTAAACCAGTGTTTGGAAGCTTTCCTCAGGTGCACGTGTTTCACAAAACCCAAGAGCTAGAACAGATGGCTACCGTTAGCCCAGTGGTGGTACAATTCATGCTACCACAGTGCAATCAAAAGGAGTCCATTTGGGGCTGTGTTTGGGTACAAGCTTCCTATCATACCTGCTATAGCCAGCTCTACTACCAGTTTAGCAGCGGTGGAACAATACCTGCAGCAAAGGCAGGATATGCTAGCCACCCTCAAGAGAGAGTTGGCCACAACACAAAACAGAATGAAGCAAGAGGCATACAAAAGGAGTGATCGGGCGTTTGAGGTGGGGGATAGGGTGTTTCTCATGGAAAAGAGGTTCTTACAACCACCCTTCACTGCCACACTTGTGTCCAAACTAGTCCCCAAGTACTTTGAGCCTTACACTATTGAATCAAAGGTGGGGAAAGTGGCTTACAGATTGAAGTTGCCTCCAGGGGTGAATGTGCACCTGGTGTTTCACGTATCATTACTCAAAAAGTCCATTGAGCAGAGGGCTCCCACCAGCCAGCAATTGCCATCCATGGAGGATGAGCTAGAGGAAACCCTGGAGCCTAGAGCTATCCTAGACAGAAGGGTGATCTACCAGGGAATTGTGCCATTGACCCAAGTTTTGGTCAGATGGTCCCACTTATAGCCTGATCACACCACTTGGGAGTACTTGCCGGAGCTGCTGAAGCAATTTCCCCAAGCTTGGGCCTCCTCTAAAATTCTCGAGGACAAGAATTGTTTTGACGGGTGGGGGAATTGTCACGACCCAAGGGTCTACTTGTAATTTCTTTTAAAATTTTAAATGTAGGGTGGGAGCTAACTGCATATTAGCTTTACTGCTTCCCTCAGTAAGTTGTAACCGCAGGGATAATAAGCCTATAGAATGTCAAGTCAGGAGGATGGGAATTCATTCATGAATGATAATTGAGTTCTTTCCCTCCAAATTCTCTCTCTCTGTTTTTTCTCCTCTCTCTCTTTCTTTCTTCTTAAACGATTCCAAGCTCAGGTCTCACTTCTGAGAATTGACATTCTATTAGCTGCACAGAATTGATCAAACTCTTGAAAGACTAACAGAACTGATTGAGTCATAGGAGGCTGTTGAGTAGAGTGAATTTCGAAAAACAATTGAACTATGGTGATGGATACAGGAATCGAGAAAGCAAACGCTAACCTTAATCAAAAGCTAGATGAATTTTTGATTTTGTTTTCACAGAAGTTTCAGGTTAGTATTCTAGCTAAATGTTTTTTTAAAGAATATTCTGATTCCTTGAAGAGACAAGCTTCGATAGGAGGTGTTCCAGATGACTATCTAACAAAGAATTTTTGGGGGAGAAAACTGTTGAAAGTGAATCGTTGGAATATGTCGGCAAACAAAAAAAATATATGCTGATGAAGTAGCATTGGATCAGGCAATTCTGATTGAAAGACCATCCATATGTGCGGATAGTGGTGTTGGAGTCCTTCCTCAGCTATCTAACCTACAAAAAACTGAGGAACAATTGGAATTGGAACAAAACTTTAATTCATTAATATGACAGCTATGAATTAGGTCGGAGATGAGAATAGTGCTGAAGATAACGTTCATGTATCTGATGAGGTGTATGTCTGTGACATCTATCCTAGAATTGATCAAGTTTTTGGTGCTCCACATGCGGTTCAAGGAGTTCTGATTGAGTAATTTGGATTGGAGCAATCTTATATGGACTCTAAGGAAGCATGGAGACAACATATAATTGGAGGAAAACTAAGAGAAATAACTGAAGAAGGTAACAATCTTGCTATCGGGAATAAGACTAGTGCTGTTTTGTTTGTTTTTATTTCAGTTGGTAAGATAAAACACCAAATCTGGTATTAGCCTGTAGCGAACTTTGAGTTCCTTTCTATCTCTAGAGATGATAGTGTTGTAGATCTCATGGCAGCTGTCTAGCTTGCACGGAAACGGAAACGGTGCGAAACGGAAATGGGGAAATGCCATTTTTCAAAAAAATAAGAAATGGAAACGCGTAAATAAAAAAAATATAGGGCCCTTCTGTAAATATAATTTTTAATATAAAAAATTATAAAAAATAGTTATTTAATCTAAAAATAAACATAAATTGCACAATGCATTCAAACAAATTTTGGAAACATTCTATAAAAAATTAAAATTTTTGATTTAGAAACGGAAGAAATTTCATCTTTATTCGTGAAAATGCGTTTCCAAATTAGAAATAGTTTTCGATATTTTTGTAATATTACAAAAATGGCCACAAAAAGTTTATGAAAGTACAAAAGTAGCCTGAAACTTTTCTTGGCGTTTTGGAAACGGAAATGTTTTGGAAACGTTGAAACGACGCTTCCGAGAAGTTTTCGTGCATCATAGGTAGCTGTTGATATAGAAGAGTTGGTGTTGCTTTTAGCAGAGGTAAATAAAGCAAGTACTTCAAGAGAGCTTGAAATATTAATTGAACAAAGAGATGTTTCCTCTTTTATCCATAAGATAAAGCCATGAAGGAGAAAGACAAAGAGGGTGAAGAAAAGAGAAAAGAACAAGAAAAGGTGAAGGATGAACCAAATAGTGAAAATGGGAATTAGATGAGGAAACGACGACTTAGTTGTTGTCATTTCTTAGGGACAAGAAACCTCTCAAGGAGAGGGCATTGTCACGACCTCAAGGGCATATTAGTAATAGTAGGTTACAATTTTTAGTTATGTGTTGTACTTTGTTGCTTTATCTGTTGTACTTGACAACCTATAAATAGGCTAGAGTAGGTAGAGAATTGCATTGTGGAATAGTAATCTGAATTTCTGTCATCTCTCTCTACATTTCTCTCTCTCGATCTCCTTTGTTCTCTCTCTCTTTCTGCTATGTTTCTCCCTTCATTTCTGCTCTCTCCCTCGGATTCTTCTCATTTCCTTTATAAACCCTAGCAAAACCCTACGTGCGTGACAGGTGTCATGGTCATGGGTGGTCAAAGTGTCCATGACTTTGGCATGGAACCTTCAATGCTTTGTGGCTTGATGGTCAAAGTGGAGACTTGGTGAAGGTGCCTACTTCACTTCTTTGAGGCACTTGCTATTTGGTTGATATCAGGTAAGTAGACTCGACTCGAAGATGTTATGTGAGTGAAGAGAACCAGAAATTTTGTGCTCTGTACTTCTCATATCTTGTTAGCCCTTACCTGTACCTCCTCTTGAGGACTGAACAATATAGTAGCTCAAACCTTGAGGTTGTGAGGCTAAGAGGGAAAGCTGTATGTTATCTTTTCTCCATTGGAGCATGTGTTATTATAACTCAACACGTGACATGACCTCTCTTCTA